>NC_080740.1:79743913-80046943 GCF_020826845.1 Diceros bicornis minor | reverse complement strand
ACACTGGCCTTATATCAGGTCTTGAGATAACCTAACTTTTTTCCAAATTAAGGCATTTGCACTTTCTGTAGGGAAGACTTTGTACATCTGGGCCTTCCTTACCATTCATGTCTCAGCTTCATTTAAATATTATTTTCTCAGAGAGGCCTCCTTACTCACCTTAAATAAATTCTCTGCCTCCATTCTTGATCATAGGCACTATATTTATTTTCTTCATAGTAGTTATCACAGTCTGCAATTACTTGTATGTTTTTTTTTTATTTTGTGACACCCCCCCCGTCCAACTTGAACATAAGCTCCATGAGGGCAAGGGCATTGCCTGTCAAGTTCTTAGTTGTACTGCGAGTAGAACAACAAAGATTTGTTGAATAAATAAAGCAACTTGCACAAACGATGTAGTTGTAACTAAGATCCTTTGAACTGATACCATCTGTATACTACACAAGTCACATCCTCAATTCTTTTCCAGTTTTAAGGCCAATTAAGTGACAAGTTTTTCAAATTAACAGTAGAAAGAGTGACATTTCTGAGGAGAGCTTCTTAAAAATTCAACTAATATAATCAAAGTAAAATGAATAAGTAATCTCTAAACTCTACACTTCAGCAGTTGTTTTTCTTACAAATTGAATCTATCTTTTAAATATTTCACTCATGTCTAAATGCAACATATAGATTTTAATCAAAATATTAAGAGAAATTCTAATACGTTACCTTATGACATGCTCTTTGAGAAGAGTTGTAAAAACAAGAAGAAAAAAAGTCATTTCTTTAATAAGTAATTAAAGGAATAGATCCAATCACTCCTTTTAAAAGTCTCATTGTATGGGGAGGATAATTTATTTTTAGCTAAGAACTGAGGCTAATAACTTTGGCATCATGTTTTTTTTATAAAGTGTTAACAGTGACATGAATTTGAGTAAGCTTGAGTACATTATTAAATTTGTTCAACTAGGTAGCAAAAATGGATTTAAAAGTTAAGGAGGTAAAGAGCTCTTCATGAAAAGTCAAGATAAGTATATACACGTATCCATCAGGGTATGCATTTCAAGTATTTTTTTTAAGACATCTAAATATAAAATCCAGAATTTAAAAAATGATCCCTGGAAATTCCACATATCAGAATTTATATACAAGAGATATAAAGAGGCAAGAATAGGAAGATATAAGATGTAAATTCATGAGTTTTTCTTTTGGTTTTAAAATTATTAGACTAATTGTTGCAATCACAAGCCTGACACCAGTCTGTCATAATAAATCTTTTGGGAAAACCTCTCAGTCCACTGGGATAATCGACTTTTCTTTTGTCAGAACGAAAAAGAACATCTTCTTTCTCAGTATATAGAGTCAGAAGAGAAGAGGGAAAGAGACGAGATGAAAAGAAATCAGGGTAGATACACCTTATTTCATATAAACAAATCACTTACTGATGTATAGCTTAAGAACTTTACAAATTTAGTTCATCTTTTTCTACTTTAAAAAATTGAGCCCCCCATTTTTTTTCATAATTTTTAACAAGATCTCATTAAGTATGGTGTCATATATTTCCCTTTGTACTAAGATTTGTATGGAAGAATGAAAGATGAAGAAAGAAATAGACATTTTTGCATACTCGATTTTGGCTATCCTTCCATATAACAGGGTAAATAGTTTTAGGAATAAACAAACAAGTTCATTGATCTGCTTTGTACATACAAAAAAAAATTGATTTAGTGGCTGGTGTCCCTAGGTTCTAAGTTTTTTTTTCAATTAAGAAAATAAAACATTCAAAGGAAGCACATCACCCATCCTCTCTTTCTCCACACACCTCCCTCTAATCCCTTCTTTTTAATCCTCATTCCTCTTCCCCTCCTAGCACTGATTGTAGGATGTGGCCCACTGGAGAGTAAAATTAAAACAAAAAAGCGAAGCAGAAAGTCATAAAAAAGTATTTAATGGTTTTTTGCTTAAAAGAAAATGGTTAATTGTCAAAAATAAAAAATTCTTTCCAGGCTCTTAAAATTTACAATTGCTGCATGGTTTTAAACCTCAATTAAATAAGAAGGCTTAATAGACACATGTGACTTTAAGGATGTGAGATGTCCCAATATTATTTCTACATTTATTGAGAAAAATGCAGCAGCATTTTATTAAATATATTGAATGATCATTTTTTTAAAGGCTTACTGTATGCTTTTTCATTTTATTCAGTCTTTCAACTTTGTACAATTACAAATAGGTCTTGAAGTATCCTTAATAAGGGCAAAAACCTTATTAATAAAATTGCAATTTAGATAAATTTCTTAGACTGGGTAATGAAAAATGATACCAATCATGGGGTATATAAAGTTAGCATTCAAAACATTCTAACATTACAGCACTGAAAATTGTTACATTGACTAATAAAGAAAAAAGTATATTCATAGGGAAAATCCAAAATGGCAATGCCATGTCAGAAGTTCCAGGGTTAAGTGTGAGTTTACAAAGGAGAGCATTAAAGTTAAAGGTTAAACAACAAGTCTAGTCAGAAAATTTGGACATTTGATTATAACATGTCAGGGCAAAGTGAAGTTTAATGTACATATTCTTTTTTCACTTGGTTCTTGAAATTGAAGCAGGTTGAGAAGAGCAGACCTGAGATGTAAACAAATTCTTACAGAGCATGCATATGAGTGAGGCCAAAAGCCTAAGAAATATTTTCCTACCGAAGGAAAACAAGAGTTCAAATGCAACTGAAATGGCGATTAACTGCTTGAGTCAGTGTCAGGCAAAGCAACAGGGAGTGGTAAGGACCACGGCTAACTGGAGAGCGTCTGCCCAGCCCCATCTGTTATACAGGCCCAGTTTATGTCACCACCTGAAATGTGGGGCCAGTGGGGCCAAACATTTGGATTTCTCAGAAGTCATAAATCTGGATTTTTATGTGAAAATTCCTGATCGTGATCTCAATGTTTGCTCAATTATTAAAACAATACTTTTGTTGGTATAACAAAACTTGTCTACTGACAGTTTGAGAGAAAGAGGGGAGGAAAAATGAATACATTTTATTTTCAACCACAGAATTTTAATTAGGAAGTGACCCGTGGTACTTTTTATTCTCATTCAAGCATTTGTGAAAAACCAAGTTATATATAGATCATTTATTTTGATCAATGGCAGAGCTGAATAAAAGTATTCTGGTTTCTTATTCTGTGCTCTTTGGTATATAAACCGCATTGGAAATATGTAAAATGTTGCTCTTTCTCCCCTTGAAATTGAAAGGTAATAACAAATGAGTGTTTTGTTACTCTCTTTATAGTAATGTAATGTAAATATATACTACTAGTATATTTTGGAAAAGTAATCTCTCAACTAATGTAAAGAACCCCAAAATATTTTTTTTTGGCCGTTAGTTCAGTTCAGAATCTCTCTTCTAAAAGAATAATGCCAAAATGAAAAAATAATTGTGCATATAACTATTAATCACAATATTAGTTGTAATAGAAAAATTTAAAAAAAAAAGAAAGAGAAAGACTTAAATCTCTAATAATATGAATATGGTAAACAACAATCTGAGCAAATATAGCAATGTCAATAACTATTTATGTGGGTAGTTTTCTGATTTTTAAAATCATTATACGGGGAATATATACACAGGGAATAGTGCCTTTAAACCTAGTTCCCAGAAACAACTACTCTTATCATAACAGTTTATTATGTATAATGAAAGTATATATATACATACACATTCTCTAATTTAAATATATTACATAATTAATAGAATAATACTATAAAATATTTAAATACCTATTTTCACTCAAATATATGCTACAGAATTCTCATGTTAATAAATTTAAAATTCTAATTTTTAATGGTTAATATAATCTGTTTATAGATGCACCATAATTTATCTACTCAATCTCTAAATGATAGACATATGCATTGATTCTAACTTTTTATTAATAAAAAATATTGTAGGGGCCGGCCCGGTGGCGCAAGCGGTTGGGTGTGCGCGCTCCGCTGCGGCGGCCCGGGCTTCGCTGGTTCGGATCCCGGGCGCGCACCGACGCACTGCTTGGTAAGCCATGCTGTGGCGGCGTCCCATATAAAGTGGAGGAAGATAGGCACCGATGCTAGCCCAGGGCCGTCTTCCTCAGCAAAAAAAAAAAGAGGAGGATTGGCGGATGTTAGCTCAGGGCTGATCTCCTCACAAAAAAAAAAAAAAAAAAAAAAAATATTGTAAAGGAAAACCTTTAATAGCTGTAATTTATATTTACCCATTTTTTATTTATTATGATGGTGATAACATTATGTATTATTAATTGATTTGTTTTATAAATTTGATATTTTAAAAATGTCATTGTTGTTAAATGTGCATTTCCTTAATTATTAGTAAATTTTAGCACCATTTTATATGTTTATTCTAATTTAAATACTCTTTTATAGCCAATTTAAATTACTTATAAGTTTTATAATTGAGTACTTTAAAATAGTCTTTAAATGGTTTGTAAGTAATTGTAATTGCTAAGGTTATTAACTCTTTGCTATATAAGTGTTGCAAATTTTTTTTCCAGCTTTTCATCTGTTACATCTTTTCTATCATGCATTTTAGTATAAAAACATTTTAAATTTGGATGTAATAAAATCTGTCAATTTTTTATGTTTTCTCGATTTGATAAAACACTAAAAAACTGTTTCAGAACCCAAGGCTACATTTTTAAAATGTGAATTCATTAAACAGTTAAAAAGCTGGACTAAACATTTGACCATGACATAGTTTATATAGCTATATGCAGACATACAATAAAAATAACTTGTATTTTGCCACTAAACACTTGCTGTTTAACCTGAAGGCATATAATTTTCAAGAAATCAAAATGTTACTACAAAGTACATAATTTAAAAATGAATTTCCATAATATATTGGAACTAGTGTATTAATAGGCAGTACTTAAGGAACTGCACACTTTGTTCTCATCAATTTCAGGTTATAAGCTCTACTGAAATCGTGGATCTAAGAAACAAAATGACTTTAAAAATTCTAAATACAACTACATATGTGTTTTCTGTTTTGTACTATGTTATAAAACTTATTCCAAAAATTGCATAAACGAAAAGACATACATACAAACATCACAAGCCACCTACTGTCATATTTCTTTTAACACTTAAGAAATTACCACACATTATGATAGTCCTCAACTGACTAAGGAGATGAAATAAACCGAAGTTATATTTTCAGGATAAGCATCATGGTCCCAAATATTAACATTGATGTACAGTATCTAAAAAATTACGTATGAATTGAATATATCTTTCCTCAAGAAGAGATAATCTCCATGGGTACAGGAAGAGGAAAAGAAGACAAAAAAGATATTTGTTATCTTCTAGGAATACACTGACAAATATTAATATATTAAATTATTATGCCAAAATGTAGAAAGATAAATTGGTAATTTTCATTTATACCGGCACCATGTTGAAGCAATTTAACCTAAAAACATTTGTATAGTTCTTTCTAATAATTGATACGTATGTTAATTTCTCTCCTGATTAAAGAAATCTAGCAATCTTCTAACTTTTAAACATCTTTTTTTCGTTAAAATATTATGTCCGTTTCAAATTATCAATCAAATTTAGATCAATTTTAATAACAAAGTTTTTTTTCTTTCTATTCCTTTTGGCTTATAGCACTTAACTTTCTCTGCCCCCTCCTGTGCATTTTTAAAATGAAAACCCATATTCCCAGACTGAAATATTTGTTCTCTTTAGTAAGATGCTTTCTGGCTTCAGGGAGAATAAATTTACAGAGACGTCCTGGGACTTTGAGAGTCCAACGTTTCAAATTTTTACCTTGGATATCTATTCTTGACTTTTCCTTCTTTTTGAATAAACATCCCCTAAAGAGAAGACTGGCTTTGTGACTTACTTTATTGAATAAATTATGCAGTTCTTCTGTCTGCAACTCATGTGAGTGATGCGAAATAAAGCAGACATAGCTGTTGGACATCATTTTAGCCCCTCTGTCTGATTGGCAGATCACAGGAAAGAAAAAATGTCCCGTGAGCTCCTCTGTGAGGTCGTTACCAACTGATTGAGTATTCGCCTTATATATCTGAAACCCAGGTGTGTTGTAGATTAGCACAACTTACAAGCACTGTGTGGAGATTTATTATGATAATTGTTGCTTTTATTTTTTATTTCCCTGAACTCAAAGATAATTAATGTCAGTATGTGTCCTGGTATCTGACTCTCTTAATTGGTCCTATGGTGCCTTGGGTGTTTGAAAATCCACTCACTTAAAGGCTTTTTTTTTCTTTTGACTTGTTTTCCTGGAGCTGTTCATTAGTGCCTAAAATATTTGATTACATTTAATTGTGATGTCTTCAATTTTGTGCACCTGCTGCAATTTACATGAGGGGGAAAAAGGCTTGCAGAAGCAGGAAAAAAAAAAAGGGAGAGGGGGAATTAAACCTTTAAAGAATTCCCCTGCACAGGGTAATTGGGGTTAAATATGGAAACAAAATAAACTTAATAGGTAGTTAGATTTTTGTAACTATTGTGGTTATACAAAAAAGGTTCTAAATCAAAACTGCTCTATCATATATACTTGTAACATATATTTTCACATTTTTCTTCAAAGGCTTTTGGTTTCCGAGGGACATCCATATTTACTCTACATTTAATATCTTATATTAAAGGGCCCACATGGAGATAAAAAGAAAATACTGAGTCAGAAACACTCAGTTGGAGGTGTTTTTTGTTTCTTATGCATTTTTCAATGGAACATACCACTGCTTTTTATTTCAACAAACGTTGAAGCATTTTGTCATCAATTTCACCAATAATTTTGTTTTATGTTACTGTTTCATGATAGTTGAAGTGCCCCAAAGTTTTCTGGAAGTGTATGAAGTTCCTTTGTAAAATATGTCTTAAAGTAACATATAAGGAACAGATTATATCCACAAAGAATTACCAGTTTCAAAGAATGATATTGACCTGAATATCAATTCTGACTGACCATACGATAATTCAACAGAGCCAGAGGAAACAATTGGGTATCTGCTGCATTTTCAGTAGAAGAAATAAATCACCTTGCTGTCTCTTTTGTAAAACCATCAGTTTCTTTTCCATTTAGTTTTAAGGAGCAGTGAAATCTCTAAATCTGCTTCAAAACCATGCTTTCAGAGAAGTAATTAGATCCAGTTCTTATAGTTATAATGGCAGTGATACAATGAGATCTCTATATTAAATATGTCAAAACAATGCACTGATTTACCATGGACATTCTTATTCATGAAACATTCTAAGGGTCAAGAAGGCAGAGAGTTACTGGAAGTACATCAAGTTTCTTTTATGGAAACTCCTCTGTCAAGGGACCAGTTCAGGTTTCATCTCCTCCAAGAAATCTCTCTGTTCCACAGCAACTTAAAAGATCTGCTTTGTAATTTTACCGCATTGGTGAACTAGAGTATGAAATATACCACCCAGGTCTATCCTTTCCTATAAAATTTCTTTCTACATGTTTTATTGATGTTAGCATTGTTGCCCTGAAAATCTTCCAAATTGCTTAAGCATGAGAGTGGTGAATAAAATAATTAATGCATGTGTCATATTTGTCATTTTCAAAGTTCTTTCACATTTACTGCCTCAATTGATTCTCAGAACACTGCTGTGCCACAGACTATAATTTCCACAAATGTGGGACCCAAGTTTGCTTTTCATCATTGTATCCCTGGGGCATCTATGACCTTAAAATAGGCATTCAAGAGATATAAAATGAATGAATGGATGATGAATGAATGAATGAGGCAGCATCTACACTTAGAAGATGCTCAATAAAATCTTGGCTCATTTTAATGTATTTGGGACTTATGGCATAGCACGTGTTCTTAGAAGAGAAATCTGAGCAGTGAATACACATCACAGGAGATGTGCTGGAGATGGGGGTATTTGGGGGCTAATGATTTGACCAGAAGTTGATTTATATGAGACTGAAGGACTGAGAACCCTCATGGGATGGAAATCTCTGAATCCAGTTGAGACAGTCAGGGTGGGCAAGTCTGAGGCAAGAAAAATGGTGACCATTGGTTATTTACACATCTGTCACACAAGTTGGCCCCTGCACAATTTGCACAACCATTTGCAATGGCTCTAGTGAAATATGCTGCTCCATCCTAGTCCCTATGAATAATTCTTAGACTTCTACATACAAAACCATTTTGGTTATATAAGTGATTATAATGTAAATCCAATTGAAGATTTGTGTCCTTGGACTAAGTCAGACAGCGATCGATGATACATATTGCTCTCAGGATGAAAGTAGGTTAGCAACTAACTCCTGGGTTTTGTCCTCTTGGCCTATTAACCATTCTTATCTCCTGTATTCTGAGGCATCAACAGCACGTAAGCTTGCAGCCTTTGTGTTTATCTTCCTTACTCTCCTCTGCTATTTTTTTCCTCCTTTCTCCTCTCTCTTCTTTTCTCCCATTATTTCTTTCTCCTTCCTTAATATTAGGCTGCTGTTATTTTAATAAAAAGTTCATTCTACTGGTTTCTCATCTGAGCTCAAGACTGAGACTTGACATGTGAGGGAAGGATCTGGAAAGTAACCATTTGGAAAAGGCAATTCCCCTAGTCTACTGTCTGGTCAAGAATCTCCAGTAGGCCAAATATAGCTTGGGGCTCAGACAGGTCAATGGAACTGTCTCAATGAAATGAAACACATGATATGACAAGGGCCTTTGTCATAGAGTCAAAGAACTGCTCTGACTATGACATGGGCCCAACAAAAATTGGTCACTAATATTAGAAAATTCCGCCTAGACAAATCAGCAGATGTCATTTTTCATTACAATTTTTCTTTCTCCACCTTTTGACAAGTATTTTGTTTTTTATTTAATTGATATTTACTGAGTGCTCATTGCCTAGGCTTAAAGTTGTGTGTCATGCTGTTTTAGAGTCTCGCTGCGCTATGTGTGGTCTAAGGATGAGCAGCATCAGCACCACCTGGGACCTTGTTTGAAATGCAGACTCTCAGGCTTCATCCCAGACCTGCTGAATCAGATTTGCATCTTAGCAAGATCCCCAGGTGATCTGTCTGTACACTAAAGATTTGAGAAATGCCATTTGAGAGCACTGACTGTGGACTTTCACAAGCCTTGGATTGAGGACAGATAGCTCCTCTGAGCTTAATTTATTCATCTGTAAAATGGAAAATACATTATTTCTGAGAATTACTGTGAGGATACAAAGATATTATATAAGCCAAGGATAACTTAACCTATTTCCGGGCACATATTGAGTCTCAGTAAATAATAAATCTACATAATAAATGTAGAGCTCAAGAGAACAAAGACATTTTTGAAAGGAGCCATAATTGCTTCTTTCAGAAGCAGAAGCAATACATAGAATATGAAAATCTGAGAGAAAGTAAGCCTTATTTTTTGGCCTCTGACGGTAGCCATGATAAGTTTTAACAAGCAGTAAAGATGCAGAACAATTTTGCAACAGCCATAAGGGAGGGATAGGAAGTAACATCAATCGAATGTTTTTACAAGTATCATTTCATTTTTTCTTCTAACAACCCTGTGAAGTATGTACTATTGGAAGATGAGGTATTATACAGATGAGGAAGGCTTGACTATAGTAAACTTAAGTGACCTGCCAAAGATCACACACTTCATAAATGAACAGAGATGGGTCACCAAACAATGATTACTACTGAATAGTTGTCTCCTTGCCTATATTTCTTTACTCAAGAACACCTACCTATACATGAAATGACTGGAATATTCTTTAACGTCAGGATAATTTCTATAGTGTTTTTCATGATGGAAAGTGTCTCAAACAGAAAATTGGAAGGGATTTACCAAACCCTTCACATTACCTTCAAGAGATTATCTAGAAACTTTAATAACTCAGGCTTATGTCACAGGCTTTTCCCAGATGAATTTTATATAATACATTTATTCTCAAGGTCACTCGCCTGGGTATTTTTTTTCTTTTTTAATAAATGGAGAGAAAGGAATGCAAGGAACCAAAATGAGAGGGCATTCATTAACTTACTTCCTTAATTATTATTGTCCAGTTATAAAGTCAGGTGTAAATGAACTGGTGAAAATGAGAATTGCTTGAAAGGAATATTTCTCTCAGTGGCACGTAGGCTGTGGGAAGAGCTTTGTTTGTGTGTCTACAGGAGAGAAGGTGCGAGACAAGCAATGGTCATGCTTCTTGTGTTTGGTGGCATGTGGTGAATAATTGATCACCCTTCCCTTCTTCTTGATGCAATCACTAATTCTCTCAGTGCTCACTTCTACACATGTCATGCTCACGATTAAGCCAGCAGAGGATCCTGACTAACCCAAGAGGCTTCCTTCTGTCTGAGATGCCATTTATAACCCAAAAGGAAAATTAAATGAGAAAAGCAAGAAAATGATTCTGAAGGTTTACTTATTCATTTTTTTCTCCACCTTTACTCTACCCTGTATTGATTGACATTGCGGGTCACACATTCTCCAAGCAAATGCCATACTCAAGATGCAAGCCAAAGAATGGAACTCATGCAGGGGTTTACAAAAGGAGACAGAATCTTCTAGTAATTAGTGACAGCTCTACTTCTAAAGTTTTAAAGGAAACTTTTACAGTGCTTTAAAACTGTACTGATTCAACCCATTATCACTCCCTAAGTGCCTGATAATTTTAGATTATGCCCAATGCCAGAGGAATATATACCTTTGTGCTTTTAGGAAAACAATACCTCTTATATGGAGGGGCTTATTTTCAGGCTCACATTTTCAACTGTCACATTATGTATTAGTAACTTGCTGAATACAAAATTTTGAGGCAACACAAATGGTTTTCAAATGTGGAACTTCATTTCAGAACTTCAGGAAGACTTCTGAACCCTCCCTAGGAACTGGGTAAGGCCATGTCACTTTAAGGACAATTCCCTGTATTTGGCTCTCTGCCCTCCAATGAAAAAGACAAATTCTGCATTGCCTTCTCATTAAGGAAAAAGTAACTGCAAAGACAGCATATTTCTAGAGTAAACAAATCTCCCAGAGGCTGTATTTTTGATAAGTACTTTTGCAGTGCTAGTTTGAAGGTTTAACGGCGTGTAGTGTTTCACTTTAATAGTCAGACTAGCAAGCTATAACAAATGCACTTTAAAAACTTTACACTCTGTGAGCTCTGCTTTGACAGGCCTTCCTTGGAATCAAGGAGGTAACACGGCTTCTCAGTGAGCCATACTTACATTCCAAGCTGAAGAGGAAATTATTCTTGAACCACTGGATCTGTTGGTAATTTGTGGCTCAGTTTACGGTGGCCTTTTAAATTCACCCTGTCTCACTAGGTTTGCTTGCATAGAGCTCAGAGCAGAGAGATTATGCATAGGTGATGACTGCTTACAGAAGGCAGCAGTACAAATTGGGAATTCAATTCAGAGGTCTGTGTGAGCGTGCAAATCAAGAGTAAGCACCGATGGCCGGATTATGCCCATTGTACAATGTTGCATTTTTTACTTAGAGATGTAATAAATGAAGGTATTCCAAGAAAACATAACAAGAAACAAAAGTTGTGTGAATTTTTTCATAATAATTTCACATATAAATTTTTTCATATGTAACCAACAGCCTAACACAGGATGAGTGAGTCTCCATATATAAAAAGATACACACACACACGCATTTGTGCAGACATATACACATATACACAGGCACACATACACACATATACTTGCATTCTCACAAATATTTACATAATTTTTTTATCCCCAAGACCATATATTGAACATAAACCCCATTATTATTTTATTTTCAAAACTGAATTGTGGTTTACAAATATGGGTCCTGGATCAGACTGCTTGGATTCAAACCCCTATTTCATCAAAACCACTCTTGTAATATTCTTAATCGCTTTGTGCCTCAGTTTCCTCAATTGTCAAGAGAGGAATAATAATAGTACCCACTTTAAAGTAGTAAGAATTCGACAACACAAGTAGTTTGCTTTGTATATGAAGCACTATCATAATGATAGTTATAAATAATATTATCTTTTCCCAAGAAAAATAGTTTCTAGGAATGCAAGTAATAGAGAATTAACTGCTGCTTAGTGTGTGTGACTTAAGATTTTTCTGGCTGCAAATATCTGAAGTCCTGGCTTAGCACATTCAAGGATCAAGGTGCACATGGTACAACTCAAGAGCAGAATGTAGAGCCAGGAAAGCTGAGAATCAGGAAATAAAAAGCCATGAGACACCAAGGCTGCTGCTCTCTTGGTTTCTCACTCACTGGTGTCACATAGGCTCTTCTTGGCTGGTGTGCTTCAGTTTGCAGATTGCCTTCCTCTGATGTTCTCTACACGCAGTATCCACACAGCTCCTGAGAATGTGTCCCTGTTTCAGCCATGTGCTACCGACCAGTGGAGAGACAGGCCAATTATACGGCTTGGATTAGGAATCCACTCCTGACCCATTCAGCTATGCCATGGGGCTTCAGGCACTTAGGGCCCACTCTTGTCGGTAGATGCAGAAGTTCTCAGAGCCAGAGAAACATTGAGAGATTGTCAGATTTCCCAAAAGACACTGAAGATAATGTACATAATATTTATAATCTTTGGTTAAGTAAAAATGTGAAATAATAGTACAATATTAAACAATAAAGTTTCCTGTTCATTGCGTGTCATAAAATATTCTTTCTTTCCTCCTACTAGTGGGTTGAAATATTTCTTGGATGTCTTAGTCCATACATACCTTGGAAAGTACATTGTAGAAAACCTAATTTATTTTCCCATGATTTATGAGCAGTCTCAGGGCTAAAAATTGGTTCATCAGAGATCAGAATTAATCTTGACTGATCCTAGTCACATTGTAGAAAACATTTTATTCACTTATAATTATTTTGTTGTTACTATTGTTATTGCTATTAAATTCTTTATCCTTCAACTGGAGCTCAGGAAGAAAAAGAAAACAATGCTGATTAATTGAGTTTTCCAGTTAATCAGTGGTTCACTCTATTTAGAATCTCAGTGGGTTTTCTGAGGAGATTCACAAGGAAATCTTGTTGGGTGTGATACAACTTAATAAGCATGATGCAGAGAACAGTCAAAAGAGAAGTAGTCCATGGGGAGTTTCTCAAAACATCATTGACTATTGATGGTACTCAGACATTCACGGATTTGAATGCTGCCTGCGTGTGATAAGAAAACTTCAATTCAGAGAAGGATCAAAGGACCAGTAGTAAACATATTTCTTCCTGAAAATGCAGAGGCATATAGGGATGAATGTGTCCTTAAGAGTCTATGCTATGTTCCTGGTCCTGGAGTCCAGGTTCTCTGCACTGCCAAGTCATAAACTGATGCACATACAACTGATAAAGTTCTATAATTTCCTTATTCACACTTTCAAAAGTTTATGCTTTCAGAAAAGACTTAAATTTATCTTACTAAAACCTCCTATTTCTGTTGCTCATATTATATAATGATCAGCAGTTTATACTATTTATCATTATTTATTATTATCTATTGGAGAGGCTCAAAATAAAATTAAACATTATTGTTTAATTAGTTTATTTATTGTTTAATTTAACAGAGGAA
The DNA here is from genome assembly GCF_020826845.1 of Diceros bicornis minor. Classification (NCBI taxonomy): domain Eukaryota; kingdom Metazoa; phylum Chordata; class Mammalia; order Perissodactyla; family Rhinocerotidae; genus Diceros; species Diceros bicornis. The sequence continues at coordinate 80,033,392 of NC_080740.1, read as the reverse complement.
AGAAGTACATTAAGCACACTAAAATGGGAGATGGGTGAAGAATTTGAACTAATACTTTAAAAGTATTTTTACAATATTTGCTAAAAGTGACCTTAGCAGATTTATGAAGTATACCAGTTTGGTTTTTATGTAGGAAGCCACTTTTAAAGGCAGGGGAAGAAGTGGGGAGGTTACAACAATGGGGTGATGTAATTCCTACCCTAAAATAATTTATGACATTGCTAGAAAATGGAGAATTTAAAAAAAAAAAAAAAAACAGTTAAAGGACAAGACAATGTAATAAAGTGCTAAACTATGTAGGTACAGCAGAAGTACAGATATGAGAGAAGTCACCGTCTTGTGGGCTCATACATGGCACCCCCCCCCGGTGAGAGTTGAAAAATGCATTGCTGCACTGGATTATAACACTGTCTATTTACAACTTGCAAACTGTAAAATTAATGAAGAGTTTTACCAGTGGCTGTTTACTTGTAACAAAAAGCCATATGGCCCAAAATGTTAAGAATTCACTAAGAAGTGTTATTTGCACAGTAAAAAATAAAATTCTTATTCAGTCAGCATAGGAAAAAAAATTAAGGATACTACAGGACCTTGGTAGTGACAATTTTACAATTTGAAAAAGTTCATTACTTACTATTTCCTGCCACATTTTCTTGAACTTAGATTTGTTCTAGAGAACTGAAATTCAGCAGTTAGGGTTTAAAGAAAGCAACATAAAGCCTTCTTGCCTTTGGAAAAGAAATACAGAAAGTGAATCATGGGCAGGATTAGAGCGGTTTTATAAATCAGCAAAGATCAAAACATAGATGCACCTGGCCCAGGATAGAAAATACAAAGCTACCACACTTCCCCAGATTAGCGTTCCTCTTGATCCTGATGTTTCTACAGATCACAAGACATGGTAAAGTGATAACTGCCACTTAGAGGGAAAAATTAAAAGTTATAAAGCATGATATTTCCTGACATTCAACATAACTGTGAGAGTGTCCAGAATTTAAATTGAAGAAAGCTGAACACTGCTGGATAATATATGTACCTCCCATTTTACACAAAATGGTTGTCAACAGCTCAGGAAGTAGACACTATAGACCTGCAGAGAAACCCAGACGACCCAGAGGTTTGATAATCGAATGAGGAATGATACTAGAAAAATCAAAGTTAAGATTGTTGGGATCAACAAACGTATGGCATGAACTTTAAAGGGTCAAATTTTATCCAAGTTGCTTTAAACTGAAGACTTAAAAGATTAAAACCGACAGAGAATTCCCTCTGAAAAAAAAAGTTCTCCTGAAGTTGAAAATCTTCAGCAAACCAAATCTGATCTTAGTCTCTTGTTCAGGAATCTTTAATATGGATCCACACATTGGGCCCTGTGAAGGAGGGCAAGGAAGGAGAAGATAAGGTTCTTTCTCTTTCCGGGATTTTTAACCAATTCACAAATAGTGCTGGAGGTCACAATACTCAGACACTAGTCCCAACTGTGCCCTCTTTGTGTGCTCCTGTGAGTCAAAAGATGAATATCCCTTACAGAATTACATATTCATATGTGAGTACAGTTGGACCTTGTACTGAGTATTGATGATCAGCGTTCCCACTTCTACAAGGTTAGAAGAAAAGCAAAGTTGTCTTAAATAAAAATATTCCTTAGTAAACTATTTGTAAAATTAGTATCCACTCAAACATTCCTTCTCACATAACATAAGTCAATGAAAATGCTACTACAAGATATAAAAGCAAGAGGAAAGAATCCTAACCGATTCCACAAAGGTGTTGAAAGTGTGCACGCCCCACAAGCAATTTTAATGTTTATGAGAAAAGCTCATTTTGGAAGCAGATGCTTTTGGCTTAAATGTGTAAATTTTGGAGGCTGCTTGGGTTCAAATTTTTGCTCTACTATGTACTATCTCTGAGGATTTGGGCAGGTAACAATCTCTGTGCTCTGGTTTTTGATCTGAAAATGAGACAACAATAGCTCCTATTACATAGTGATGGTGTGAGGATGAAATGAGATAATGCCTGTAACCCTTTAGAACAGGGCCTGCCACATAATGGGTACTCAGTAAATGTTAGATATTATTAAAAGAAAAAAAAAACTATGCAACTACAGATTTGATGGAAATACAAATAATGACCAAAAATTAAGTTGTGCTTGAAGAAAAAAAAATTGCTGTGTTTTAAAAGAAAAGGATTTAGGTATCAAAATATTAACGGACGCCATTAGGGGCGGCTGGCCCAGTGGCGTAGTGGTTAAGTTTGTGTGCTCCACTTTGGCGGCCCTGGGTTCGCGGGTTTGGATCCCGGGTGTGGACCCACACACTGCTTATCAAGCATGCTGTGGAGGTGTTCCACATACAAAACAGAGGAAGATTGGCATGGATGTTAGCTCAGAGACAATCTTCCTTAAGCAGAAAGGGGAGCAGTGGCAGCAGATGTTAGCTCAGGGCCAATCTTCTGCAGCAAAAAGAAAAAAAAATAGAAGCTGCTAGGAAAATTGATAGAGCCCTTGAATATTTTTGCAGTCACAAGTCTCATTATGATCCTACTGCTAAAGTCAAAAGAAAAGTACACAAAGTTATATATTTGTATCATTTAATTTAGTATAAGTTGCATATTAAAAATCCTCACTACTTATTTTGTAAAAGTTAGTTATACTCTAATTTTTAGATATAAAAAGTATTTTCACAGTTCTTAATTCCCTTTCATGTAAAGTTCCAATCAAATTTGCTTTCCCTCTTTATTATGAAATTTTAGTTTTAAGTAGATTCATTTTAACTGAGCTCCTATGGTACTCTTTATACTTAAATAGCAAAATCCTTCGGTACTTATATATAAACATGCATGTCTGTCTGCCACAGTGGATTCTGTGTGTATGTACATGTGACTACAAAAGCGCAAATAAAAATATTTATTTTAGAAATAGAAATAAAATTATCCATTTCTCCCCCAAATAAAAAGACTAATCCAAGTTTGCAGTAATAACTAACCAACAAGCTAACTAATCAAATATTTCAGCTGAGAAGTTATGCATTATCTATTATCAATATTTTGATTCAACTGGTTATTTGGAGTATCTCACATACCCTATTACAGATGTAATTAAAATAGAAGGTCTTTATAAGCTAACCAGTGATTATCCTTTACAAAAGGGAGACCAAACTAATATTGACTCATGAAAATGCAAACTTTCTTTTTATTGAAGCAAAAGTAAATAAACAAGTTAAATCTTTAGTCATAATGTATAAGGTTTGAGGAGAACTGCCATTGCAACAGAGTTTTCCAGTGAGCAGAAAAAGTAATGAATAGCAAGAGACCTGAGTTCTTGACCAAATCATTTTCTACCTTCAGATGAATTATTAAATCTCCTATCTCTGAAATCCAGTATCTCTATTCTTAAAGACATACGCTTTGAATAGATTTCCAATGGCTAAAATACAAAAACTTGCCAAGGTGCCAGATTAACCCTACATCACATCAGAGAACCATTTAGACCCATTAAAATTCAAATGTGAAATTAATTTTGAGTAGACCTGGCAGATTCAGCAAAAGAACGAGCCTATTAAAAAGTGCCAGCCAGGGCCGGCTCCGTGGCTTAGCAGTTAGGTGCGTGCGCTCTGATGCTGGCGGCCCGGGTTCGGATCCCGGGCACGCCCCAAGGCACACTTCTCCGTCCAACCCGAGGCCGAGTCCCATGTACAGCAACTAGAAGGATGTGAACCTATGACATACAACTATCTACTGGGGCTTTGAGGGGAAAAAAATGAATAAATAAAAATCTTAAAAAAAAAAAAAAAAGTGCCAGCCAGAAAATAGAGGGTTTGAGAATTTTCTGAGACACTCTGAAAGGCAACAAAAGACAATAAAAAGTGTTTCTTTCTTAGGGGAATGTTTGTTTTGTTTAACCTGAGCTGGAAATAATTTGATATTTTCATTATAGTGCACTCTTGCATTCAACAAATATTTATTGAGTTCTAATTATGTACCAGGCATTATTCTGTGTAGAGGGGATAGAGCAATGGGTAAGTCAGGAAAGATCCTGATCCCAAGGAGCTTACATTCCAATGAGGAAGATAAGCACTGGCCAAGTAATAACTAACAATAAGTGTAATGAGTGTTTTAAAAAGGGATACAAAACATACTATAAGAAACTCCATTTTAAGTATATGGGCTTTATAATTTATAAATAGATCTAAATAAGTTTTTCTCGAACTTGAGTCACACACACACACACACACAAACACATACTGCTTTTAAAGAAAATAAATATCAGATCCATAACAGAGTCCACTGATTTTGGAAACTAAAGTTTATACTATGAAACTTTTATAACTATGGGCTTTTACTTTGCTTTCATGACTAGTAATATTAATATTAAAAAAATTACAAAATGCTGACCCTTCCATCACTCCCAAATGTATCATCAGATTCATATATACATGTATATATAGATATATACACACACACATACACTAAGTAATTACTCTATGCTCAGCACTTAGAAGAGAGAAAGAAGATATATCCAAAAAAAAATCTAACAATCTAAAAGGGGAGTAAGAAGATGCCATTCTGTTAGATATAGGCTTGAAATAAATGTAATGATGAATACTATCCAATCTCTTTGTGAGAGGTTTGTTTAGAATCAAAGAAACTAAATACATGTTAAAAAAAAGGATTTATAATTATCACTCTTCATATTTAATTAATAATTATATGCCACTGTCCATAGTGGACAGAAGATAACTGTTTCATAGAACAATGTTGCTGTGGTCATAACATTCTATAAATTTGAACATCATATAGACCAGAGATATGAGGGCTAGACAAGTGAAGTGACTTTTCCAGGGTCTTAGGTGAAGGAAGTAACAGAGCTGAGAATATATTCCCTCCTTACTTACTGCCTTACTTAGTTTTATTTTCACAATGATATATAGGTTTCTTCCAGAAGTGCACCTGGGAAGTAGTTTAAAATAATAATGTATCTTGTTGCTGGTTCCAGGCAATGTTTCAAAATATTCTCTAACATTTAAGTTGTGTAAAATCCCTCTGCAAAATATTTCAAAATTTCTCAAAGTCACAGTTCTGCATAGTGGCACAAAAAAGATATCCTATTAGATACCACGTGCAATACTACATAATAGTTTTTATACCAATCCAGGGATAGCATTGCAATTGTGTATTTTCACTTTTAAATAGAGATAACTCTCAAATGGGGATATCAAAAAGAGCTCTATCAAAGACATAGCTTAGAATATATCCTTTGCATTAAGAAAAAAACATAAATCTAATTTTTGGAAAACAATTTTCATTCTTTCAAAATAAAAAAATCACAATTATGAATTTTTACAAAGAGAAACAAAATTCATAGTTCTAACACCTGCATTAGAAAAAGCTGGAAGAAAGATACGCGGCATGATTTGCAATCACAAATTAAAAAGTAGTGCAGTTATTAGTGTTTCTGATAATTAGACATGATTCATCCTTTAAATGACCATATTTAATGTCAATGCACTATATTTCTATGACGTTTATGACTCCATTGAATAGAAGAGAACCTAATTTTTACGAAAATTCACTGAAAATTTAATTTGAAAAACAAATCTTTACCTGAAAATTCTTGTCACCAGAAATCACATAACTGGGAAAATAGATCTTTATAGATAAGACTACTTCTAAAAATTCACATTAAAGACAGAGGAAAGACGTGTGCTCTTTGAATTATTTCATAGTATACAAAAGTCAAGTAATTATATGAATCTGAACCATCTTGTATGAATTGTATACATTTCAAAGTAGATATCAAGTTAAGAAACGAATTATTTTGTTTGCTTATAAAGAAATAAATTAACAAATTTTGAACCTGGTTGTTTTCTACAACTGCTCAAAATTGAGCTATGCTTTACATTCAGTGAAATTCACAGATCTTAAATTTATAATCAATAAGTTTTGATAAATGCATACACTTATGTAACCTATACCTCTATCATGATATAGACTATTTCCACCACTCCAGGAAGATCCTTCATACTACTTTCCAGTCAATTTCTACCCCTGCTCCCTTTAGAGGCAACCACTGTTATGATTTCTATCACTTGTTCTTGAAATTCATATAAACGGAAAGATACAGTATTATTTTGCTTCCTGCTTTTTTGCACTCAGCATGTTTTTGAGATTCATCAATATTGTTGCATGTATTAGTTGTTTGTTCTTTTTTAATGCTGAGTGTATTACATTGTATAGAAATATAACACAATTTGAGTGACATTTGAGTTGTTTCCAGCATTTGGCTACTATGAATAAGACTGCCAGAAACATTTTTATACTCTTTTTTTTTAAACATATAATTTTATACAGTTTTTTCCTATTGAGTAAATGCTTAGAAGTAAACTTGAAGACAACCAAAACAATGGCTCTTCACAGATATCCATGCTCTAATCCCTGGAACCTGTGAATATGTTACCTTATATGGCACAAGGGAGTTTGCAGATGTGATTAAAGACAGGGTATAAGAGAGAAGACAGCTGTTCAGGCAAGGAACTCCTGAAATCTGCATAGCAGTTCCCTTGAGTCGGGCTGAATATAAAGATGCACAAGTGCAAGGGGAGATGGGGAAATTATTCTGAATTATCTGGGTGGGCTCAATCTAATTACACAAAACCTTACAAGTGGAGAACCATTCCTGGCTGCAGTCAGAGAGAGAGATGTGACAGCAGAAGTAGGTTCAGAGAAACGTAACATTGCTGCTTTGAAGATGGAGGAAAGGAGACACGATCTAGCCTCCAAAAGGAACACAACCCTGCTGACACACTGATTTTAGCTTGGCGAGACTCATGTTGCACCTTTGATCTACAGAATTGTAAGATAATAAATTTGTGTTGTTTTGAGCCACCAAGTTCATGGTAATTTGTTACACTAGTAATAGAAAACTAAACAATAACATTATAAAAAAAATTCTAGACCCACTTCCAAAGAGTTTGTATCATTTTACACATACCCTGTGACGTATGAGATTTTCAGTTGCTTCAGATTCTCGCCAGCATTTAGTATGGTCAGTCTTTCAATTTTAGCCATTCTAATGGGTGTGTAGTGGTGTCATACTGTGGCTTTAATTTGCATTTCCCTGATGACTAATTATGTTAGGCAATTTTTTTCCATATGCTTATTGGCAAATTTTTCATGTACTTATTGGCAAATTCCAAATTGGACTTTGAAAATGCCTGTTCAAAGCTTTTGCCCTTTTTTTTTTTACTTTAATTATTAAATCAATTGTAAAAGTTGTATTTCTGTATGTAAGTCTTTTGTTGGTTATATGTATTACAAATATTTTCTCTCAGAATGTGGCTTGCCTATCCATTTTCTTAGATTTTCTTTTTATGAGCGAAAGATTTATATTTTGGTGATGTACGTTATAGCAAGCTTTTACATTTATGATTATTATTTTCTGGGTCTTGTGTAAGACTCTCTTTGCCTATTCCAAAGTCATGAAGATTTTCTCCTATGTTTTCTTTTAGAAAAAGCTATATAAAAATAATATTTTTTTTTAGCTTTTACACTTAGGACCATGGTCTATCTCGAATTAATTTTAGTGTATGGAATGAGCTAAGAGTCAGTGTTTATTCCTATCCCTCTGCCGCTAAATACATAGCCAGTTGTTCTAGCTCCTTTTGTTGAAAAAGTTTTCCACTCCCCATTGAATTACCTTGGCATCTTGGTTCAAAATCAATTGATAATAGAGGTGTGACTCTATTTCTGGGTTCTTAATTCTATTACATGATTTGTTTATCTTTATGCCACTACCACAGTCTTGATTAGCATATCTTGATAACGCATCTTGAAATAAAGTGTAAGTTCTCCAACTTTGTTTTTCATTTTCAAAATTGCTTTGGTCACGCTTTATTCTTTAGAATCAGCTTATTAATTTCTACAAAAAAAATGCCCTCTGGAATTACGGTTGAAATTATGTTGAATCTATAGATCAATTGGGGAAAAATCACATCTACATATTATTTAGTATTCCTATCCATAAACATGGTGAATTTTCTGATTAATTAAGGTATTCATTAATTTCTCTCAGCAATTTTTTTATTGTTTTCAATGTAGTGGTCTTGCAGAACTTTCATTAGATTCATTTCTATGTATCTTATTTTTCATGCTTCTGTAAATGGTAATTTTTTTCATGTTCTAGTTTATCATTGCTTTTATATAGAATTGTAGTCAATTTTTGTCTATTGACCTTGTATCCTATAACCTGGCTAAATGAACATATTGAATGGCCAGGGTATTCAGTGAGTTTTCTCCATTTTAGCTGGTTAAAACATAAATGTCTCCCAGCCCTGTGTGAGCTCTGGTGGTTGTTCAGCTTCTGGCTCCCTGGTAATTGTCCCCTGCTGCCATTATTGTTCCTTCACTGATGTTCTTTGCCCAGCCACATAAATTCCTACTGAACATGTGCATCTTTATATTTAGCCAAACACTCAAAGGCATCTCTATGTAGACTTCAGAAGCTTCTTCCTTGAACAGATCCCTTCTCTCTGATATCCTGTCCTGCATATTCTAGTTGATTCTCTCTCTTCAGCATAGGAAGACCACTGGGCTTAATTCTGGCTGCCCTTTCTTGTTCATTTTCATAGTTTGGAAAGTGATGCCTGGTAGAGAGCCAGAGCAATCATGGGGCTAACCTCTATTCTTTATCTTCTCTTAGATATTACACTCACGTTGCTGTTTGTTGTCTAATCTGAAAAGTTATTTCATTTATTTTGTCCAATTTTATACTTTATTTTATTTTTTTTTAATCATTTTTTTGTGTGTGTGAGGACGATCAGCCCTGAGCTGATCCAATGCCAATCCTCTTCTTTTTGCCAAGGAAGATTGGCCCTGGGCTAACATCCATGCCCATCTTCCTCTACTTTATATGGGATGCCGCCACAGCATGGCTTGACAAGCGATGCGTCAGGGCGTGCCCAGGATCCGAACCTGTGAACCATTGGGCCGCCAAAGCGGAGCGTGCGCACTTAACCGCTGCGCCACTGGGCCAGCCCCTGTACTTTTATTTTTTAAAACCAAGAGTGCTAATTTAGTATCGGTTATTTTGCCATAGCTAGATGTGGAAGTTGATCTCCATAGTTGCTTTTAAACAAAAATAACCATCTCTTGATTCTCCAAAGCTTATATCTACTATACCAAAATATCTATAGGGAAGTGATAAACTCCAATCCAGGGTTTTTCTGCCATGTCTACATAACAACTGCATAACAAATCAGATTTTTATTTGCAACTTTTCACTTGGGCAGAATGATACTGTGTAGGCATGGAAAATGCACACCTGATATTTAGAATATCTATGAACTTCTACTAAAAACAAAGAAAACACACCAGTCCTCTTTCTGATATTTTGAGTGAACACTATTCCTTTTGTAAGTTCAGTTAAATTTGAGTGAGTGTGATGTCTTTTTCCTAATCTTTGATCAACTGTTGAATTACTGTCATCTATAAGCAACTAAACATGTTCAAACGCAGCTATACAATGTGAGTGCATTGAGATGGGTTTGGGATAATAATAATTCCATGATGTTTCTTCATGTTCACTCAAGAGCTTGTCACATTTCCATCTCTAACCACTTTGGCTGAACAAAATTTAATTCAAAACATTTTTGCTCTTATTTTCTAAGCAAATTTAAGATTCTGTTTACTTATGTGTGCTCACTGGAGGTCATGCTGAAAAATGAGCCTCCGAGTATGCTGGGGAGACCATAAAATATGAAATGGTAATAGTGAAGCTTATAATCTATTATTCTCTTTACATGAAATAGTGCAACCCAGCATGTTCATTGAATTGAAGATTACAAACAACTTGCATAATGCCAAAAGAATGCTCTTTCAACCAAGAATTTATCACCAGAATGCTTATTATATGTAATGTTTGCTTTGGAATGAGACATAGGAATAAGCACAATATCATATTTAGCTGATTCTTCATCTTAAAAGACATTTAAGATAATAGGTGGCTTATAAGAAGGAAAACAAATACATTTTATGTAGTTTCATAAGCCCTTTCCTGAATGTTAATATAGTCATGAATGTCTGAAAACAACTAGATACTATTAACTGTTTATATTATGTTAAAATTTGTCCAAAGAAGTAATCTTATTATATTGCTATAAAGCATGTAATTTGATTGTCTATTTAGTATATTACTTTTTTTTTTAATCTTAAGGCACATTAACATATAGCCTTTAAAGCTACCTACTCCTCATATATTTTTGAACTGATATTTATATCATTTCTGCTTCTCAGTGCTACTATATTATACCAAGTTCTATTCAGTTTGCCCTAAGTCAAAATATATGATTTTTTGTGGGAGAGTAAAGAAATGGGTACATATCTCTAATTTTGATTAGCAATAGAAATGTATATTCTGTGATCAGGGAGAGAAAATAAATCAGAGATGCATTGAATTTCAGAGTCATGGATATAATATTATGGGCAAAAGCATAAGTTTTGATGTCATACAGACTTGAAGCATTTGTTCACAGCACTGACAAAGTACATGACCATGGGCATATTATTTAATTTCTCTGAGCCATAGTTCCCACTGAAATGTAAGCTCCATGAGGGTAAGGGTTTGGGTTTGTTTTATTTTATATTCCCCATACCTAGATGAGTGCCTGGTGGATAGGTGACACTCAATCAGTATCTACTGAATGAATAAATTAAAGGAATAAATACCAGTTTATATGGATAAAATAAAACAGGATAATTAAATGCAATATATTTATCGTGAAGAACCTGATACTGAGTGAGTATTTATAAATATTAGCTCTACATAATGCCATGATTTTCCCTGTCTGAATGAAGAGTTGTTAATATTTCCACACTTAGCATGTAGCTACCAATTTCCAAAATAAATATTGATTGAGTGGGGAAAATTCTACATTATTGGATACCATGTTAAGAAAAATCATGGTTATTTGGCTTATTTTTCACTTTTCAGTTTTATATTCTGGTATACTTAGATACACCATTTTATAAGGATACCACTAAATTCCAACTTTGGAGCCATGGCTGTTTACCTTGTTCGTTGAGGTTCATCAGATACAGATGGCTATCAGTAACAATACCAGAATAGGTTATGTACTTAAATCAGAACTATTAAAAATATCACAAAATTATTAGCTGGTAATGCCTGATTGCCACTCTGGAATAACATCAATGTTGTGTTTACTAAACAGCTAACAAACATAATTACACTTAGAACAAGAGACAAACAAGGCATGTCTTTGTTCTAGAATGAAATTACAGTCCATACTCAACTAACAGTTGGTGAAATCTTTGTGTGTAGGTCAGGAAACTACTGTCCCTAGAGCAGAAGAGTTTAGAACCTCTTCTCCTTTCATTTCCCTAATTCCCTGATCATCTCCCCTCAGGCCCAAACTAGGCAGTTCCAGTGGGAAGGGAATAGAAGACTTTAACAAGGGAATGCTTTCATTTTTTTCTTCTTATCCTGATGTCCCAAAAAGAATATTACAATTGCTAGCCCACACTTCTCTTCTCTCTTAAAGATGAAGAATTCTTTATTACTGGATTGGAATAAAGTCAATCAACATAGCAAAAGAATGCAAGAGCAAGAAGACAACTCTGAGAACTGGGCACTGAGGGAAAGTTTTCAAGAATCAAGTTAATGATCTGAACCTTCTAGAGTGAGACAGAAGTGGGTAATAGAAGAAATGAGATTTTAATATGCTTTGCTATACATATACTTGTATCACCTTCAGAATTTTTGAAAATGCAAGTTTTAATATATGTATTAATGTGATGCTGCTTTAAAATTTGACCCTTTGTGCCCTGAGATTTATAAAGGAGATAATTTCTTTTTATTTTTAAATCAGAACCTCTACTATTAATTGCAAGATTTTTTTCAGTGACTATCTTCAACAACTCATTGTTTAATCTTTAATTATTGAGTCTGTTTGGGCTCTAAAAATTTCAGGAAGAAACTGCCTGAAACTAAAAGTATTTGCTCTTCTCCAATTCAGATGCTGTATTTTTTTTCACTCTTGCTTCTACTTAGGGGTGGCTTCTTTGTCTCACTATGTTGTATCTCTCAAATATACCCCTTGTTGCTAAGATGCAGAGAGTTTTCATATAAGCCTATCTTTTTGAGAGAGAGAATAACTTCTTGATAGAGCCCAATCTAAAAAAATTTCCCAATATGCACAACTTTTAAGCTCTATGATCATTCACTTGTACCCACATTAAGCAACATATTTTTTGTCACAGCAGTTTGGTTTTATTTTATTTTGTTTCATTTCATTTCACTTTTCCTTTCATTAGTAGTTTTCACTTTAGTGGGCATCAGAATTACCTGGAGAACTTGATAAAACCCAGACAACTGGACCCCACCCCCAGAGAGAGTTTCTGATTAAGTTAATGTGGGGTAGGGCCTAAGAATTTCCATTTCTAACAAGTTCCCAGGTGATGTCGATGCTGTTAAGTGGACATGATCATTACGTTAAACAAGCTTGAGGCTGATGAAGTTGTTACTGAAGTCTTGCTCTGTACTGGGATGCTAACCTCAATATCCAGGTTGTCCAAGAAAATCCCGAAAACTTGAGCAGTTATGATCTTGTGGGAGAAAATGACCATCTTGTTGATATGAAACTAAAATTAACCTTCATCCTTCCAGAAGAATGAATCTCCACACTATACCCGAGCAATGGCTCAGGTAGTTCTCTTTAACCATAATCGCTAAAGGGGATGGTACTTCTTTGAAGTTAACTGCGTGACATGGAGCAAAAAATTAAAGATAGCACTAAGATGTCAAGCTTAAACTTAGACTAATATGGATCCATTAATCATGCATTTCTTTAACCCTGGTTTGAATTCTAGCTATTATATCAGCCTCTGTCTACCTCTGAAAGTAAAAAGTGATAAATAAATGGCAAGCAATAGGACACTGGAGTATATGAGGAAACTATTTGCTGTAAAACTAATTCAGCCTGCCTTGTTTTTCCAAAAGGGCCTAATGTGGCCTTTGAACATGCATTGTACATCTGCTTTAAGCATTCACCATGTCCCAAAGCCAAGAACAAATGCACTTAAGATAAGGATGCAACTTCCCCACATTGGCATTTCCTTAAGGATAAGCACTTCTCCCTAGGCTAGGATTTGATTACTGTGCTCATCCTGTTACCGCCCAACTTGAGACAACAGACCTGCTGCCTGCTGTGCCCATCGAGACAGCAGACCTGATACCTGCTGCGTCCATCAATTGCTGTGCCAACAGGACAATCTCACGACTATTGTAAAAGGGACATTGCAATCATATGTGATACATGCTCTTTGATGGTATATAACCACTCTGTACCTCCCACTTCTTTGGTGCCCTTCCTTTCCACAGGCAAGGAAGGCCCCGGGCTATATGGTCCTCAAATTTGGTTCATAAGAAACCCCAATTTTGATTTATAGATTGATTATGGAATATTTGCATTCACTGTTTATTATGTGAAATAATGTTTCCTTTTATTTGTTCTAAAGCTACCAGATCCATGTTGAAAGTGGAAGTCACATTTAAGCCTAAAAAAAAAGTATATTTTCACAGAAATAGTTTTCTATTTATGTCTTCTATTAGTGAGAGGACTCATGGCAGTCTGCAAGTACTGCTATATGCCAGCATTTCATTACATTCATATAAGATCATAAACCTGACTAGTTTGCATCTTTTTATAATCATAATCTATCACAATACCCTCTATGTTCCACTTTATTCACCAGATCAGTAGCAGTACTACTGCATTAAACTATAGAAGGTATAACTTTGTAGCTCACATTTGTATTTATATAACCAGAGTACAAATTTTCTTCAGTTCAGCCTTTTCTCTGACTTTGAAATTCAGAGCAAGATTGGATGGTGATGTGTTGAGATTAGAATAAAACAACCCCAAAATGAGAAAGCATTTTGGTTGTAATTTGGAAGATCCTGTTATGCAGAATATCAGTAAAAATTGGTCCTTAAATATTTCCACATTTCATATTTTACTCAACTTCTTCACTCCTGGGAGAACACAGAATTATATTAGAACATGAGAATCATATGGGAACAACACAGTGCCCCAGCGTTACTTTGCATCTAAAAATGCTTTATAAGGACCACTTTGTGAAAATTCTAAAAATCATGTATGAATGGTAAAGGATAATGTGAGCAGCTTAAAGCTGAGGGGCATAAACTCAGCTGTATAAAATCACCAATACTGGGGTAGGGGATAAAAATGATCTAAAGTAGGTTTTGAGGTAGGGTAACTGAAGTCTTGTGGTGTCCCATCAGGAACACCTACGAAAGATGAGGAAGCAGGACTGGGCAGAGGGAAAGTTGTACTGCATTAGGATTGCAACACAGATCTCAGAGGATCCCTTGAGAAACTCAGGAGCTGGGATGGCCCTTCAGAGTCATCCTGCCTGTGAGAATAAAACCTTTACCCTACCTTGATTAGTCACTGGCTACAAACTGCCCTTGGAGATGGGGTGTGGCCTTAATAAGATAGTTCCCTTCAGAGGAGGACAATTCTCGATTCCTGGATGTGGTTTAGCAGCAGCCAGCACTCCCAGCAGGGAGACAGGTACACATTCTCGAAGCGAGGGATGTGGATGGACCAGCATATGGTGTCCACTTTAGGGCAGGGATTAACAAACAATGGCCCACAGCCTTTTTTGTATGGCTCACAAGCTAAGAATAGTTTAACATTTTTAAATGGTTTAAAGGAAATCAAAATCATAACACTTTTATCCAATACTTTATAATATTTCATGCACTGTTCTAAATCTTTACATGAATACACTTATTTCATTTTAATACAACTCTGACAGGTATTATTACTTATAGGCAAGGAAACTAAAGCTCCTAGATAGGTAAGTAGGAATCAAAGATCACACAGCCAGTGAGCAGTTCAGCTGGAATCCAAGCCCAGGGAGTCTTACCCCAGAGCCTGTCCTTTTAGCCTGGTTCCACGTGCAAAGTTCTCCAACAGAATGAGGATAGGACAGAAGTGCCAAAAGAGTGATGCACATAGGACATGTTGCTGAGTTCACAGGAGGGAAGATCACTGTTTCAGAGAAGCAAGGAAAAGCTTCGTGGGAGAATGAGGCCATGTTTCTACTATGCTGAAAAATAACACTAACTTTAAACTATAGTTAAGCCCAATGTTATTCTTCTCATTAGTAGACCTGTATTACAAAAAATTATACTCAATTATAATTTTTTGAATATCATCAATAAAAAGTGATGGTATTTTTAATAGCCTTCATTTTGCCTCTTGGCCCACAAAACCAAAAATATTTACTATGTGTACCTTTATAGAAAAGCTTGTCAGTCTTTGCTTTAGGCTCAGTTTTTGATCATCCAAGGTCACTCTACTCTAATGAAAACTCCTGCAACCACTGGTGTCTAATGCACCAATTTTGTAGACTGCTTGGGTCTCCAGCTACTGCAGCAGAAATATCATACTTAAGGTGAATGGGTATCCTATATTAACCAGAGAAGTTTCACTGTCACATACTACCATGCACAAACAAAAACCTGAGATTTGTCTTCTTATTGATTGTCAAGAATGAAGTTGGACGTGGGATTCGTGAAGCATGCCAGCTGCATGGGAAACTCTTGTGAAACTCCATCATAAGCAGAACATACTTCAAATTCCTGAGGATCCCATGCAACAACGTTTGGCTTAGTGAAATAAACAGGATACAAAGCTGTATATGCAGCATGATGTCAAGTACACAATAATGCATATCTGCTTTTTTGTATTTTCCATTTTTTTTTCTTTTGTAATAAAAAAAAGATTTTCAAAATTATTTATTTATTTAAATCAAGATTCATATTAAGGTACAGCTGCTTATGCCCACTGCCTTCAAAGTGCTATGATTAATATTCTGGAAATTCTCAGGTGGAATAGGAACTTGATATTCTCTCTTTACTCCACACCTGTGTGAAAAGCACACTGTACTTTAGTGGATGCCCAGACCACTGGTCACCATAAAACCTTCACTGGCTTTTCTGCTTTTCTGAGATATGGTCATTGGAACTGTATTAAAATTGATTCAATGAAAGACCCTTTCATGAATCCCCTGTAAGCATTATCAAACATGCCTGTCATGTTGGGAGAACTATACTTCCCTAATAAAGCATTGACTGATTTGTCCCACTATATGGAATCTTCATCAAAAGCTATTATAACTGCTTTTTTCTAAAATGAATGTGTGTGTGTGTTTGTGTGACAGAAGTGACAGCGAGAGAGAGAGAAGTCTGTGCATGCTTAGCCCTAGAAAGTATCGTAAAGTTGGCCCAAACTGCTTATACTGAGGCATTCAGAATTTTTAACTATCCCTCCTCTCTTTCATACTAGAGTACAAGAGAGGATCTTCTCTTTTGGGATACCTGAGTATGAAAGCTTCATTTTATTTGTTATGGTTTAAGAAAGGAAGGATCAGAGTCCCACTGCAATATGTGCCATGTCTATTGAAAAATACATCATAATATTGACATTCTGGTATTTATTATTATTATTATTATTATTATGCTATTCACAAATGTAAAAATATTTTGGAAATGCAGAGTAAGATAAGCCTTTACTTTCACATCACATAACACACTCTGAAATAAGCAAGAGACTGATATTGATGGTGAGAAATAAACAACCATTATCTTTCAGTTTCTTACTTGAACATAGTTTGGACATAATTGTAGTAATTTGTACATATCTTCAACTCAGTAAGTAGGCTGTGTTACAGTAAATCAAGTAAAAGAAATTTAATGGATTGCCATTTGTGCTCTAAGTGCTCACGTTTATTTATCTGCTAAGATTACGATTTTAATGTATTTGATATATTAAAGACATGATGATTTTCAAATTGCTCTCTTCCAAATGTGCAGAAGTTATTAAAACTCATACTGAAGTAAATAAGCACCAGTGAGCTTGCTGTGACAGCCATAACACACTTGGCACCTCTCCCCAAGCGCTGAGTGTTCTTTTATACTCTTGCCTCTGCTCTTTCTTTTTATTTTACATTTTTTTAGGAGTGGATATTATTTTTTTCTTATCTTTCTACTCAATCAATTACTCATGTGTCAAGATGCAGCAAAACATCACCTGTTCTGTGTTTTCCAGCTTCTCCAAACAGGTCTCTTTTTTTCAATTCCTGTTCCCATAGTATCCTGTACATCCTCCTCCATTAAAAAACAAAACCAAACCGGAAATGTTATGTCATGATTTAAAATAGAATTGTAAGCATACATGTGAATTTATATGCAATTTCATCACTCATTACGGAAAGTATTGAAGGGGCGCTCTATATAGATACATACAAAACAGGTAGCGTAGATGACGGTTGGGAAGAAGGTTAAACAGGGATACATGTAGCTGAGGTTAAATGAACATACACCGCAAATACCAAAATATGTCACACAAGTAGCGTGAGTTTAAGAGTGGGCAGAGCAAGAATGAATTTGTGATCTCCTGTTATAAAATCTCATAGAGTCAATGCAATAAGAATAAAGTAGTTGCTTAGAAAACTAGAGTTTTCTTTTACCTGAAAGACATTTTTCACTGGGTAGTCATAAAGAGCAAATGGAATAATGTAGAGGACAGGGTCAAACAATATTCCTGAATTCTGATAATCACTGTGACCAAGCCACCTTCTGCAATGCAGCCCAAAGGTACAACTACCAATTAGCCTAAGTGGTTAGGGGGTAGGATGAGACAAATGAATCCCAGAAATGGCACAGGAAGGAAAGAAAGAAGGAAAGAAGGAAATGAATAGACATTTGATGAGTACATGCTGTGTTCCTCACATTGTGATGGCTGCTTTTATTATATTAATTTATTTGGTATCCATAAAAAAATCTGTATTATTATTCCAAATTTTAAATTAGGGAAGCAAAGTCCACAAAATTTAAAGAATTTGAGGTAATACAGCAAGTTAAGTGTCAGAGCTAGATTAGAGCTCAGAAATGTAGAGGTAAATGATATCGTTATTTTCACCAGGGCCAGCCATTATCAAAAAACATCAGAAGGCAGATCCCATCAATTTTGAGAGTTTTTAAGATAGAAAAATTTAAATTATGGTGCAAAAATAGTACTTTATGCAGAACCCCAGATATATAAGTATATGGTAGCTTAAATATAACTTGAATTATAGTGTTTATGTAACTTCACCAACTTAACATCAAAAATAGAATATAGGCAAGTAGATACATATTAAGAGGCAAGGTAAGAAATAGTATATTTCCTACATCTCTCTCACTGAGTATTAATATAAACATTACTAAATCCACTCAGTTCTACAAATAAGATGGCTCTTTATTGCTAATATGATTTTCATATATAAAACAAAAATATTCAAATTATCTATAGTATCCTCATCTTTAAAATGGGATTGATGGCGCTGTTTTTCTATCCCTAGTTAGATATGACTGTAACATACATTATTCCACGTGTTCAAACAAAAAACTAGCATGTTAATGCTGCATTACTGTTATCTTCAAACAAGTAGATTGTCAATTTTCCTGTGCACTCTGTGTATTTATTGAATTATGTGTTAAATAAGTTGTTGTCAAGCAATGCTTTTAAGCAACAGTACAGAGGCCTCCCTCTGCTTAGACGTGACACCCGGCATGATGTAGTAATTGGGAAAAGAGTTGAACTTAGTGATCAATGACTTATTTGAGCAAAATGAAAAATCCATGAGCATAAAAACACTATGCAGCTCTAGAAAAAATCACTAAGAAAACCAAAGCCAATATTAGAAATGTTGCTAGGATGTGCGGCTGAATAAAACACCTTCATATTTAATGCACACATATACCCATAGACCCTCACACACATTCACACACAGCGTGCTATTCTCTTAGATCATGAAGTTTAAAGCAAAAATGCATGTGAACACATAAAATGTAAACGGTTGAAACCAGACCCATGTAGTTTCTGCTTGTGAATTCAATTTTAACAGAATTAGAACAAAGAGAATTATGATTTTGATACTCAGAATTCCCCAATGTAGTCCCCATAAAAAATTTCAAATGCTACCAAGTGAGGTATCACTGTCAACTTCTCAAAGTTGAGGATGAATTATTAAGGGGAAATATCGATCTAAATAGAACCATTTTGGTACAAGAACATATGCTTAATTTTGGAAATATATTGGATAACAAAAAGTGTTTCCATCACTTCCTTCAAACATCCCTCAGTCCCCAAATCCAAATATTTAAACTCTAATCAAAGATATTAAGCTTCGATATTGGTCTTATGATGCTTTGTGGATTATTTTTATCCTGATCAAACTAAAATTTTTCTCCAAAATGGAAGTAAATATTACATTTAAAAAAGAAAAAACAAATGTTCTGACTTGATTTTAATTCTAAAGGCACTGAAGGTGACAATATTTAATGCAAAAAACTTTCTCTTCGCACCTTCCTGAGATACTTAAACAATTGTATTGCCTAGGTAGTTGTGGACGATACAACTGTAACTTACAGAATAAGCACATTTATAGCGTAAAAAAGAGCTAATGTGTGTTGTAATGAAATTTAACAGATGAAAGCTTCCATTAAGTTTTGTTTATAAAGTGTTGTCCTGAATCTAATAGTAAACTCCTATAGAAATCATTTTTAGAACAGCAGAAATATGACAGGAGAGAAGTGCAATAGAGTGTGCCTAATTCATTCCAATTCACAGAGTAATGCATTTCAATTCACACAGTGATGCATTCTCGTCTCCAACATGAGAATCCAATCTAGTTGATGCTTAGTAGAGTTGAAACAAACTCACAGCACCAGAAAACTGACAGTGTCTATTTTGCTAAATAGAGAAATACTTCACATATTTTTTCACTATTTTCTGAGCTTGGTTATGCCTTATTTACCAAACTATACATTATGATAATAGGCCTATACTATGTACAATATGAAACAATAGTCTTTGATGTTGGAAATCTTCAACTATTTTCATGGTAATTAAAGCTGCGTAAGAGTGAGCTTCCGATGCTCATCTGGTTTTCTGGAACAGGTCTGAAAGCCGAATTATAGTCAGAAGTTTAAAGCTGCTGAAAAACAATTCAGTGTCTACCATGAGCAACCAACTTACCGGTATTAGAAAGCTTTTCTGGAAATATACTATCACATACAATTTCAATCATTAAATGTCATCCTAGGTCTTTAGCAGTTTGATTTAATGTTAAGTACTAAATTTTCAGATTCACTGTTTTATTTTTTCATCTCTTTTTCTTATATATATTAATTGTGCGCTAATGCTCAGATTACTCTTGGGAATTCTTGTCTCCATAAAAAATTCCTATTTTCCAGGTTAAAAAAAAAATTAAATACAGAAAGGACACTAATAATTCGGCCAGTGATTTCCTGGGAGGTAGAAAAGAATTTGAATTCACAGTATTCTGGCACTGGCAAATTAGTTCACGTATTCCCTTGAGTGGGGAGAAAAAACTAGAAAGAAAAAAGAAGCTACACGAAGAGGAGTTTTGTAAAAATCTGCTGAGGGGGCAGGATGGAGCCTTGCATCAGTCATGATGTTCATCTTTTCATTGAAGGAGACAAAACTGGGTCAACAGAAAGGTAGATAAAGATTTCAACACTTAAATATTTCTGCTTTTTTCCTTGAAAGCTGATTTATCTTGCCTGGAGGGTGGAGGGGGCATACGAACCTCTGATTCCTTCCATCCATTTGTCACATGAAAAATCTTGATGAAAAGGACAGGTGAAGTCCCTTAGGTGTATAGATACTACAATACTACTCAGGACCTTTTTACTCTCAAAAAACGACCATTATTCAGCCATTGACCCATCACAAACATCACCTCCATTTTACACATTGGGTCATTTAAACTGAAACTGTTTAACTGACCTTCTAAGGTCACCCAAGACATTTCAGCTGAGTTGAGGATTACTTTACGTTCCAGCATGGTGACAGTGCCTTGCAAATAACTTTCCAATCTGAAGGCTATATTTTCTCTGAATTATAAACTAGACATTAAATAGTAAAAACTCCTTAGAAATTTAATTAGGGTAACATATCTTGCTCATTAAATTACATGGATTCAAGATACAATGTCATTTTCAGCCAATCTTCCCAACATATGATCTTCTAGGTAATTATAGTGTATTTGATAATTAAAATGCCAATTTGATGTTAAACTATTGTATTGTGTCAACAGCAGGTTGAGTGGTGTAACTTCTTCTTTAAGGGAGGGAGAGGTTATTCTATGCTCATCCAGCAAACATTTATTGAGTACCTACAATATATCACGTGATGTGTGAGATACTGGTAATAGACATATGAGTAAGACAAGAATTCTGATCTCAGTCTTCTAGAAGAAATAGGCAAGTAAAGCAACATTGATAGGAAATGAGGCAAAGGCAATAATAGATATATAGCCAAGGTACCGGGGGAGTATAACATGGTGCACATAACTCAACAAAAGAGGGGACTTGAGCAGTCAGTTACATAACAGGAACTTACTCAGAAAATATGACCAGCTATTCATTCACGCATTCAGTTACAACTTAATAACCACCTACTGAGTGTTAGGAATTGATCTATTTCTAGATATATAATTGTGAAAAAAATAAATCATTTACGTTCCCTCATGGAGATTACGCTATAGTGAACAAGACAGACAAGAAATGTTAAGCAAATAAGTATACAATTTCAAATATGGAATCAACATAAAATATTCTTTGATATAGGCAAAGGGTGTAAAGCCTGACAAGCAGACTATTTTAGAAGGAGAAGCCTACTCTGAGAAATTGACATTTGAGCATATATCACAAGGATGGAATGAGTTAGTGATGCTAGGATGTGGAAGAAGAGAGTTCCAGGCAAAGGTAGCAACAAGTGAAAAACTTGTGGGTAGAAATGAGCTTGGCATTTTTGGGAGAGTACTACGACATTACTGCGCCATGACTAGGATATTAGGTATAATTCTAAGTAAGCCTTCAGAGGATTTTGAGCAGGAAAGTGAAATGATCTCATTTAGGATAAAAGTGGCCTCTTTTGACCTTGTATCAATCTACACAAATGTACCAAAACAAAATTTATTATTCAACAGCCTAAATGGATTAATAATTTGTGCTCAGGCTGTAGACTTACAGTAGCTATGTCTTGAATCCACTGTGTAAAGTGAGTATGGTGACTACAATATGAATATCCATTATGCCTATGGTTCCGCATCTCTGTAATGCAGCCTCCAGGGGAACTTCAGAGTTATTTTTAAAAATCCTAGAAACACAAATGTGGACTAATGTTTCTCTGTAGGCAGAGTAATCTAGCAATGAGGAACATAGGCTCAGAGTCAAGTAGAATCATGTTTATATCCAGGCTTTGTCCCTTAAAAGTTGAGACACACTGGGCAACTGTCTTACCTCTTAAAAACATCGGGCAGCTTTTGGGGGAAGCCAACTAACTTAAGTCTAACTACTGTGAGACCACCATGCTGTCATAAAAGCCTGTGAAAAGGCTATATGGAACATCACACAGGGAGGAGCTTTCTCATCGCTTCCTGCCCAGTTGGGATGCTGACAAGTGAGTGACCACTGATGATGCCACATAGAGCAGAAAAACCGCCCCACCAATCCTTGCCCAAATTTCTGACCCTCAGAATTGTGAGAAAGAATAAATCATCAATATAAAAAATTTGGGGTGGGTGATTTGATACACAGCTGTGTATAACTAAAACAGAAATTGGTACCTATAAGTGGGGTGCTGCTATAACAAAACATAAAACATATGGAACTGACTTTGGGACTGAGCAATGGGTAGAAGCCTAAAGAATGTGAGAAGACAGTTAGTGGAGGCTGGAAGTGCAGTGTGCCATTGGAGGGTGCAGAAAAATGAACCTGTGTTATACATGGTGGGGAATTCGGTAAGACTATCACTTGAGGTAATGTGTAAGATAGAAAATGTGCCTAACATTGAGGATGTAGGTAACTGGATGTGCTAATTGGCTTCTTTTAGCTGCCTATGATATGGTTTCGAAAGAGAGAGATGAGCTAAAGAAGTAAATGATCAGTTTTCAAGTCAAATTTACAGAAAATATTTCCAACCCAGGACTTGCTGGGTTACAAAATAAACCCCTCTCTCATTCTAAGGCTACCCAGAGATCAAAAGATTCTAAAAGAACGAACCAGTCTTATGGTAAAGATTGAATAAAGATTGTGATGGTAAGATGCTTTGTTAAGACCTCTGAAAGATCCAAACCATGAATCAGAGACCCTCTTAGCTAGATAAACAGATATCTAAGAATCTGAAGGGAATTGGCCACAGATCCCTAACTCACAGCCCAAAGTAGAGAAGGACTTGTCACAAACATATATGCATATGTGGTTTTTGCCTAATGGTGTGAACCACAGTAAGATTAATAAGATTCTCCACATTTTTAAGAGAAATAAACTGATGAAAGCACCAACAGCATGGACTAAAAGGGAAACAGATAATTCATAATGAAAAGAACACTGGACTCCCAACTTGCTACAGGTAGGAATCAAGCTAAGCAAGATATTCAGCTGTAAACACAATTCATTTCTTATTAAGAACAAAGATGGAAGGCTCAAAGTCAGAGCCAATAGTCTATAGCCATAGAGAACCCTTCCCAGGAAGAAGAACTGGGCCCTCTACAGGAACATTCCATATCCGCAGAGGAGGGTGAACTGAGGGCAGCTGGATTCTAGGATTGCTATGGATCAGCAAGTGCTATACGCCCACTGCTCCCCACCACCTATTTGAACAGGAGTTTCTATTGTAGTTACGTTTTCCCTCTCTCATCATTTTATGTTGGGTATATGACAGCAGATAACTTGCCTTTTAATTCATAAGTCTCTGTACCCAAGGAATAGCACCAGAGTAGCTGCACCTCAAAAATTGCACCAAGAAGCCTCATTCATGTGTGGACCTTATTTAGAAAACTTGGAGATTATGCCAAAATGAGGTGAAAATTTTGGAAGTTAAGGTGAGGATATTTTGCATGTAGGAGAAATATGAATTGTTGTGGCTAGATATATTCAAAGACGTACGCTATCAATATTTTTCCTGTCTGGATGTGTGATCCTGACTTTGGCCATCAAGAAATGAAGACCATATCCCATCCTTTGAAACAGACTGGTCTTATGACCAATAGAATGCAGTAGAAGTGGCCCAATTTCAGTTCCACGCTTAGACTTTAAGAAACCCAGCAGCTTCCATTTTTATTCTGTAAAAGCGATAACCCTGAGCCCACAATTCTGTGATAAATTCCAAGCCAGCCATGTGAAAAAGACACTTGGGGGAGAAATGAGATGTCAGACATGTGTATGAAACCTTCTTGGACCTTCCATCCAGCTCACCTGCCAGCTAAAACTAGCTGAATGAGTGATCTCAGTCGACTCTGTGGAGCACATGAACTGCCATCCTAGGCATGACCACGTTCTGACCCAGAAAGTTGTTACAAATTATAAAATTTTGTAGTTTTAAGCTACTATGTTTTGAGGTAGTTGTTACGTAGCCATAGATAACTAAAACACCTTTTAAGGGTATGAAGATTATTCAGCATAGGTTTGTGTTTTCTCTTTCAAAGGATACAAGTACAATCATGAGAATCTTTTGTTGGAAAAAGGCATCCTTAATAGTGGCCAAAAACTGGAAATAGCTGAAATCTTCAAAACAGGAGAATGAATAATTAAATTGTGGTATATCCATACAATATAATACTACATAGCAATCAAAAAGAACCAACTGCTGCTACACTCAGGAACGTGAATAAATCTCATAGATATAGCAATGATTGAAGGAAGTCAGATACAAAGCACTACATACTGAATGATTTAATTCAATCGTGTTAGAAGTCAGAATAATAGTTTCCCTTATAGTGTGGTGTATTCACTGGGAAGAAACATCAGGGAACTTTTAAGATGTTGGAAATGTTCTAATTCTTCAATTGAATTATACCTTTACTGTGTACGAATTATCCTGTATGTTATACCTGGCCAATTAAAATAAAAAAGCTGCCTTTAAACTTCAAAATACTACAAAACAAGAACACATAGAAGCAGTCCTATATTTGAATATGACTGTAAAGTAAATTGAACTCAGAGAGTTTAGGTAACTTGCCCACACTTACATTGCTAGAAAGTAGTAAAATTTGTTCTAGTGCCTTTCCTCCAGTTCTCAATATTTGTTTCGAGTCTAGCAGTGCCTAGAACATGCAAGTTTTTGTCTGATTACTTGACTGTATTTTCTTGAAAGAGAAAACCTAGATCAGATTTTGAAGTCTCTAAGATTTAAGGTTCTATGATAAGTACTGAGGAAACACAATGGGCTTTAGTAAGTCACAGAAGTTTTAGAGAAGGCAACTCTCGAGTGTTGTAAGAATCCATAAGCTACAGCAAATGTATGTGTAAGAGACAGTTTTTGTAAGGACCATAGCTTATGGAGAAGCTATGCTTAGGCACGCATATGCCTATGTGTAGGACAATAACAATGGTAAAAGACGCAAAACCACCTTGAATATTACTATGTTAGTAGACCTTTTTATGACCTGACATTTTACCAGGACCATCTAAATGTTGTGAGTATTAGAGAAAGCATATCCATGATCTGAACTGATTTTAGTTCACAAGAGGTTCCATTTGTTTTTATTGAGGTTAATGGATCTGTGAATGCAGATCCATTAACCTCAGAATTTTTAAATGTTAAATCAGCAGCTTTAAATAAATGTTAACGTGAGACACCAATTACTGATCCTGTAATACCAACTAGAGGGCAAGATTTGGAGCACTGCCCTGCAAGAATATGTTAAAAATTCTGAACTCCTTTATTAGCAAGATAAAAATGATGTAAAGATATTAATATTTTGTTGGGTCAAAGCCAATAAAAATAAATTATTTCCCCTTTAAAAAATACATTTAGCAAATAGCTGCATAGTCTCTAGGAGACTTTATGTTTCCAAACTTTCATAGGATTATGGTTATTGTTATTAATGTCACCATTACTACTCTTGCAGTGCCACTACTACATTAAGGAATTGATTTACTCAGATCTTATGGCTGTAATCACATGCACTCATGAAACAGTGCATTGCCAGGATGCATGTGGCTCATTGCTAAGATAGTGATTCTGCACTGTTGCATGCAGGCTGGCACTGAGATTTGTTTTGCTCTATTTTAAATTACTTTGTATCAACTATGTACCCAAAGTGGTATTGTTGTTTGACCTCTGTTTTTATGATCAGAACTTCATTACAGTGAAGAGAATTTAATTCAATTCAACATGCATTTATTGGATGCTTTTTAGGAAACTAGCTAGCCCTATTCTCAAGTAACACTCCTGGTTTGCCGGGAAGTCTCAGCATTCAAAACCATGCTGTCCTGGTTCACATTCCAGCTCTATTCAGTTGCTGAAAAGTTACTTACTTTATTTATGCCCCAATCTCTTCATTCATTAAATTGGCATACTATTACCTATTTCATGGAGTTTTTGTTGAGATATTAAAAATATAACTGTTAACACCATATGTGCCACACAAGTAATGCTGCATAAATTATAACTATTATTGAAGCAACATGGTATCTTTAGAAAAATGCCATAAAATATAACGACTAGACAAGACTGAAGAACTATAGAAAGCAACTATATGTTTATGTGTAGGGTATTAGGATGGTAAATGCCTTGTCTTTTACAACTATGCTTTCTTTTTGGAGGCAATTTAATTTCCCCAATATCATTGTATATTAAGATAATTTTATTGTGGAAAAAAGAATATACCATGCAGTCTTAGAATGATGGAAACTCACTGCCTCTAGGATTGCATAAATCCTGTTTATTAGGCTATCTTTACGGTCAAATACACGGTCTATTTTGTAAATGTTGCATGTATGTTCAAAAGGAACATATACTTTAAATTTTGGGTATATATTTCTTTCTGTCTCTGTCTCTCTGTCTCATATACAGACACACACATATACACATATAGTTCAAATACCAAACACTTATCTATTTATCAACTCTTATACTAATATTATCTAAAAAATAAATATTTGAATCCTATTGCTCAGGTCTTCAATATTTCCATTTATTTTTGTCTGTTTGATCTATTACTTTCTGTGAGTAGTGTGCTAAAATCTTGACCTAAAATAGTAAGTTTTTCTTTACCTCTCTTCAGTTCTGACAGTTTAAGCTTTATATATTTTGAGGTGATATTGTCGGGTGCATACAAGTTTATGTGATTATAGTGTTTTATTCTTTCAGTCTTTTTACTAGAAAGCATATCCTTTGACCTTTTGAGTTATTTTTCTTAAATCATATTTTGTTGTGTTAGCTTGTTGCAATGGTTTTCCATAGGCATATACTTACTTAGTATATGTTTGTCTACCTTTCTGTGTCTTTTTGTTTTAAGTGTGTCTTGGTAGACAATATATTGTTAGATCTTGTTTTTATTTGTTTATTTTTATCTACTCTGAGAGACTAAGTCTTTTAATTGAAAAGTTTAACCTATTTATATGGACAGTATTTCTGCTGATTTAAAACTAATCTCTTTATCCTTAACTGTTGCCTTCTGGAAAAGTTCCTCAATCTGATCTTTTAACAAACTAATTTACTTTTCAGCTTTATCTTTCTGTCTATATAGCTCATCAGTTGTGTTCTGTACTGTAATTATCATATTTTTTATATTTCCTATTGGTTCCTTTTACAATTTATTGTTCTTGTTTCATATTGCTATTATCTAGCCTTATCATCTTTACATATTCATCATGTTATATTAAATTATCAGTCATCTGTTTCAATAATTATGCCTTTGATGTTCACTTTGATATCTTGTTTTACACTCGTTGTATTTCTTATGTATCTGGTCATTTTGGCCTGTGAATTCATGTCCCCCTGTGAGTATGGGCTACTCTATATATCTGATAATATGTATTTGAAAAGGGCCAGAGGCCAGGCTCCAATCGGTATCCCTTTTGTTGAATTTAAAGGAGGGGAGGGGATTTACCCCAGAATGGAGGGCTCTATGGTACCTCAGAACTCCCCTTGATCACTTCTATTTGCTACTTTTCTACCAGGTAACTCCTCTCCTTAGGGTTTCCTTTTTAAATACTTAGAAAGAAGTCCTTTGATAGGAGACAGTCTCTCAAGTTTTTAATTTTGATGAATTCTGTTTATTTTCTACCAGCACAACTGAGAAGGGAGAAATAGATAGAAAAGGAAATAATTTACACTGTAATTAAGATTCCTAAAGCTTAGTCAAAATCTTTATTCCATGAATTTGCCAAAGAAAATCTAGTATAATATAGATTCTTCTCAAAAAAAAAAAAAAATCCTGGAGTTCATTTAACATCCATCAATAGCAGTTGTCACCACAGAAGGCTAAAACTACTTGATTACATTCCGGTTTACATAAGCATATTATACCACAGAAATTGAATTTTTATTTTAGTAATATAGGATATTTATTACTTTTTATGTGGAAACTGAGTTACAAAACTGTTAGATCATATTAAAAAGTATCATAAACTACGCCAGAAGCTATAGTTCATCAGTGATTTTCACAGACGTGACAAATGAACCTCTAGTTACACAGACATATATAGTCACCATAGGTATGAGATGAGGGAAGTAATACTTATGCATTCATTCATTCATCCACTCCTTCATTAATTCAATGATTCACCAAATATTTATTATTTTCTTGCTCAGTGCTAGACTCTATTCTAGGAATTGAAGACACTATGAAGAATGGAATGAGACCTCTGCCCTCAAGGAAGTCAGGCTCTTGTGAAGGAGACAAATGGAAACAATTAAGAGCCAGGCAATGTGGCAAGCACTTTAATAAGAACACACACACACACACACAGACACAATTTCTATGACTTACTGAAGAATCATAGAAATGACCAACAACCTCCTACAAGAGGATAAAATTTGAAGGGCACAACTCAAAAGACAAACATTATAAGGTTATTTTCTCACCATTGTTATTTAATAAACAACTATTATAATCTGGTAATTAATCACAATGGGATACGACTTTGTATTGGCAGGGGATTGGAGAAGGTATTGTAAAGTGAAGTCCTTAACCAGAAAAATATTAATCCTCTGAGTTATTTTTGAGACAGAACATCATCTGTGATTCTGGTGGGTATTGAAAAGTTTTTTTAAAAACCTGTATACATGCAACTCAAACAGATTTTCATTTTTCCACATTACACTGACATTCTAGGGAATTACAGCTACATATTCAAATATAAATAGTCAAGAAACGTGTAGCAACCAATAACAAATTCACAATGATATTCTTATTTTACGCCAAAAGATCCACAGAATGACAACAGCTACCATCAGTATATCATGTTCAAATATGAAACATAGTGAAATATAATTTTAAAAAATGATTTAGAATCAAGATCTACATACATTTGAGACCATGATATGGCAAAATAGCTCTGATTCCTAGTAATACAAAACACTGTATTTAACTAGATGGTAACTACTTTAGATGGAGACTCAGGTAATGTATCATGCTTACTTCTAGGTAGCTGAGACCAATTTAACCTTTAATATTATTTTAAAATTCCAGAAAATTAAGTTTCTGAGTTAATGACAAATTCTCCTCTTTTTATTCTCCTTACCCTTCATTTATAGTCTACTGTTAGAACTCAGTGAAATCCATATCTACCCATATCAAAAAGCACTACACAATCATAATCAAAAACATGAAGTCATAAAGTTAAAACCATTTAATCCTATTAAAGCCTCATTAAATCAAGGCAGTATTTATAGGATGGGACTTGATTCCCTTGTACACTAGCAAATCTGCAACCTGAGCCAATGTTCACGAATTAATTAGCAACTGCACTAAGGGCAGGTGTTTGACTGACATTTCCCTTGATCTCTTCCCTCAAGGTTACATGCTGTACAGTCATGCAATTCCTTGCCATTAATCCTTAACCCCACCAGAATGTTTGTTTACTTTGCTGAATAAGAGCAAGAGCATGAGCTACAAAACAAATATGCAGAATGCAGAGTCGTGCTTTTTAGAGATAATATTTCTTGCATGAAAACATAATGTAAAGAAGGAAAGCTTTGTATGGGCTATGTCTACTATCCGTGTTTAGGAAAAAAAAAAGTCCTCATTTTGGAGGACAGAGCTTTTTAAATAGTTTTCACAACATATCATCTAAAGCTTCAAGTAGGAAATGATAGGATTTTAAAGCTTGAGCGACTTGAAATATTACCTGGCCAAAAGCCTTCATTTTTCAGTTGGAGAAACTGAGACACAAGGAAAATTTTATTTGTCCAGAGAGACCCAGCCCACTAATAGTCAGGCCAAGTCTAAAACTCCTAAATCAGCTAAACTAGATTGTGGTTTTATTATTTTTGTCTATTGGTATTCTTCTGATATAAACCCAGAATTTGACGCAGGACGTTTGTTATTTATGACTTCGTTGGCAGTGATGATAAAAACATGTTTAGGTCTTGAATGGCATGTGAATAATATCCTCCTCAAAATACTGACAGTGGTCAAGACATAACTTCAAGTTCAGGTTGATGGACTTTTAACTATCATGTCATCCAAAGCAGTTGAAGGAGTAAGATACTTTTATAAGCTTCTATATGTCATGCATAAGCATTTAGTTTTAAATTCTCGGCTGAGTTAGGTTAGATTTCTTTTTAAACAATGATTCAATAATATAGCAAAATAGTTTTGTTGACAGTTGCGATCAGAGAATGAAGGTATATTACTCTATCAAATGCAATATTAAAAATGGCCATAAAATACACTGCAGTCTAATTATGATTTCTAGATTGCAACTGATATATTGTTCAACCGGATACTCCCTTTGCTCTCCAGACACTTTGCACAAACATTGACATGAAGCAGGGAATAAGATTATAGGGTTTTTTTGTTTTAAAGTACATTCTCCTCTATCTGCTTCAAGTATTTAATTATATGTATATATTTATATATGTATTTTTATATATGTGTATGTATGTGTGTATATGCAAGATATATATATTGAACTAATGAATCAATCTTGGAAAATTATTTACTCTTCTAGGTATACTAAAGAGATCAAAATAGAAATAATAAAAATAATAAGGTATATGAATAGATAAATTATAAAATGCTTTAAAGAAAAAAGAAAAAATATTTCCAGCAAACCTTTCATCCTATAAATATTATTTTCAATGTTAAAGCAGGAAACAATAGCAAAAAGATTGCAATTTTTTGTAATAATAGAGGAAATTGGCAGAACGGCATTTTAAAGGTTTTTTCTTTCTTTAAATTTTTTTTAATAATAGAGAAAATATATAGGATATTTATTTTTAAATTAGTTATTTTGGATATTTAATATTGATCAATGTGCCACTAAAATGGCATGGCAATCTAAGTATTATTTTTTCTATACTCAAATCCCCTAATTATAGAAGTCAAGCATGTTATACAGAAGTTGTTTTTCTTTTAATGCAGGAGATAGAGAAAGGACATGGGACCTTTGGAGAAGAATTACTCACAGATCCATCTTTGTAACTAGAACAAAGATGAAACTTACCAAATGGTAATGATGTGATAGGAACCAAGAGAGCAACTCTGAATGAATTTCAAAGGCAACTCAACAAGCTGATCAAAAATGGCACTTTAATAAGGCCTAGGACTAAGAGAGAGAGCGCTGCAGTTCATATTAGAGCACAAGCTAAATCTGTCAGACATTCAACATCGTTGGTAATAAATCCAACATGATCCTTGGCCATATAGCATAAAGATGAACTACACTGGCACTGGAAGAAGATTAGGTTGGCACCTTGGTCCCACTACCTACTCACTCTGTCCTTTCAGGTTCCTTATCCCAAGTCTTTGTTCTCATCCCCGTAAAAAACAAACAAAAATGCTTACCCTAAATGGTCAAGAGGAGAGTTCAAGGAGACAATGCATGCAAAAGGCCCAACAGTGTCCCTGCCTGGGGTAGGAGCTTAAGTAAGTTGATTAAGGGTAGAACTGATGTCAGTGAAGAGGACAGTGACTATAATGATCCTGTGGACAAACAACCTATGAGCAAGAGCAGAGAAGCAATCCTTCCACCAAAACCGACATTTGAAATAGGGATATACATAATAATATTGAAAGACATTGATGAAAAATTCCATTTATAGAGAAGTTTTGTCAATGTGACAGGGAAGCCTACATGCTGTTACCTCTGAAATCTCACAAAAAGAAAAAAAAACACACTGCTGAAAGTCAATTATGACAACACGTAACAATTTTCTGATACAATTAATTTTACATTAAAAAATAAGTATACATTGTACGAATGTTTGGAATAATTTATTAAATTAGCAGAAAGATTTTCTACATCCATTTGTTCTTTTGCTTATTGTCTACTATTATGATAAAACTTCTTTTAGATTTATTTAAAAAAAAATTTAGACAGCATGTAATTCCAGGAAAGTGGTAGCTGAAATTCAAACAAAGGTGAAAATGCTAAAGTTACTGTTAGATGAAATATTTTGCAGAAAGCAATGTTTTTACAGGTTCAAAAGCCAATCCATTCATAATAAGAAATATGGAGCTTATATTACTAAATTATAATAAGCATGTAGACAATTTCACAAGTCAATATTATCAAAAACAAACCAGACAGCTCCAGTAAAGAATACATCTTGGGTGCTGAAACATATTAGCCTGATAATGACAGGGAAAGTGTATCATTAGATTAATTGAGCAATTAGAAAAACTCACAGCTGCACTTTTTGACAACAGGAGAAAATACTCACTTCCTTATTAGGAAAATATTTGAAAGAATATTTAAATGCCTGCAAATAATATCTGCCCTCTTAGAAACTAATCTCATATGCCATAATAAAGAAAAAGAAAGAAAGAAATAACAACTCCCTTTGAGAGTAACAAGATTTTTGATTTGTATTTTGCCTGATGGAGGCACAAGGCTACAATTCCACCACCTCATTAGTGGTCCAATTATGAAAACCAGTAATAAATATCTTACAACTGAACTAAAGACACGCATATAAAAGTACAAATATACAATACTTTTTTGTGTATGATTATGAATAAAGAAATACAAAATCAAGACTATAAAAACAGGCCCTTGATTACTATCTGCAAGAGCTTAGTTTCTTAAAATACAAGGCCTTTTATTTATCAGCTTTCACAATACATATCAGATAAATATATGTTTCTGTAAATTTCGTTTTTGGAAAGTTTATGTCTGCCTCATTAACACAGAGACACTAAATGTGTTGTCAAAGGATGCAGCTGTGAATTTTTCTAATTATCTAATTAATCTAATAATATATTTCCTCTATCATTTTCAAATTGAAACATAGATACACTCGAGAGTCTCCAAAAGAAAAATCTTGGTCGTCTTAGCCAATGAATAATGGAATTTCAGCAGGAGCCTCATTTCTGGTAGACTGAGGTCCACATCCATAGTGGGAATCTGGGAATCTTATTTTTTATCTTAAAATTGAAGCAGAGGAAATGTTCTCTAATTTGCCAAAGTCTCATTCTTGTACTATTGTATTCACTTCCATGTTTGTTATAGGAAAATTTATGTTTCGTGAGGAGAGATAAAAAGTCTGATGAAGTTGGTGTAGTTCTTGGAAAATCCATGGAGAGAAATGTGTGCTTGAGAGTAAACATTATAGCTACTAGTAAATATTCCTTCAAATAACTTAATAAAAGTTATTGAGGTCTACCAACCAAATACTCCCTGATGTATTTCTCCTCATCAAAGCACCTTTATAATTATTATATTAATATATTTTATTTGAGAACATCCTAGCCTAGCTTCCCTCTCTCCCTGAGGGCATGGTTCAGTTTCTTGATCTATGCTTTACAAGAATGCAATATTAGAAGAGGCGTTTCATAAAGAGAAAAGTAAATAGAAAACAATGATTCTCTTTGTAAGGTTATACAGAAAGATGTTCCCTATGAGATTTCATGTTCTGTTTTCCAGACTCAGTCAAATTAGATTTAGAAACTTTTCATTCCTATTTATGAAATCGATATTTAAGAAAAATCCTCATGAATATATATTATGGGTAAAGAGGCATCCTAAAGCAAACATGGTATGTATTTCGTGATATTCAAGTTATGCCAAAACAATGGGTGAAAGAAAAGTCGACTGCAGCTCGCCACCTTGTTTCTCTTTCTCAGTCTATCCTCCCAACTTCCTAAAACAGCAGTTGCCCAGACATTTGTGCATATCAGAATCAGTGGAGAATTTGTTAAAAGAGCATATTTCTGCGCCTCACACCAGAAGATTCAAATTTTCTGTAGATGAGGGGGAGGGGGTGGTGGCCAGATTCTAACATTTTGTAATAAGCATTTCAGGTGATGCAAAGGAAGGTATTCCTCCATGCACACTGAAATCTCACTTCCAGAACCCATTTCCAGGGCATATTTTCAAAATCATTGGGAGAAAGAAAAAGAGTAATTAGAGAACACAGTAAATTCATGTAGCAAGACCTAAGGCAAAAGTATAATAGCAACTGATCTTTAACGCATGCTGTCCAAGATAGAGATATAAAATTTCCTTTAAATTTCTACATATTTCAAGAGAAAACAGAGCATGCGAATCTACTATTTAACTCCCCGTAGTAGAAGGAAAATGCTATATACTCAGGCCGTAGTCTGAACCTCCAACTCCCTCTTGCTAAGAGAATATTCAGAGGGCATTCCGACTTGGGCCTTGTCTCCCCAAGCTGCCCAGTCCTCCTCTGTAGTTTACATAATCTCCTTACTCCTGGCTATACACGCCTCCTCCGGCAAATTCTGAAGGCAGATTTCAGATCTTGTACAAAGCCTCCCAGATTTATTACCAGTTCTTCTGCAAGGAGTGATCCTACTCTCTCAGCCAAATCCTTGCTGAGTTTTGTGGATGCTCGTGAAGGATAAATACAGCATGTGCAGGACAAAGAAAATTTGCTCTTCCAATCACCAGGCTGGATTGCTCAGTTACTGCTGACAGAAGGAGGCAGAAATGACACACTCGTTTGATCATGCCAAACTCTCTCATGCCTCGGCATGGACTTGACAGGCCAGTTGTCATATATTAGTATTTTACAGAAAGCAGCTCAACTTGGGGAGTTGAACAAGAGAGTGCTTCCTTTTCCTTCGCATGTTTACATCCTTTTATCTATTTTTTAATCTAATTCTCCTTCCGAATAGACATGTAGAGAATATGCAGGAATCCAGATGGCCGTGGAAAAGTCACTGAGATGAAGATTCTGCTGCAAATGCTTATTGTCCCTCCCACACCCACATGTCCAAAAAAGCTCTAATTGCATTAAGAAAATATGTGATGCCATATACCATTGAAAGGCCTCACATTCAAAAAGGACAAAAGAGGACTATTCCAGTTTAGATTCATTTCAAACTTGGTTTGGTAATAAAGATGAGGCATTGATAATCTCCAAAATCAACCTAGCTGAATTCAGTCCCCCCACACAAACTTTTCCATATTTTACTAACTTTCCTCTATTGGATTGATAGATTTAATATAGATGTTTTTAGTTTTCTTCTATAGCTATAACCTGTAGAATAGATCACTGGATTAAAAGAGTCAACATATTAAAATATCATCCAATCTAAAGAAAGAGAATATTCCTCTTGGTGGAAATGCATAGAACAGAATGACTTTTAGTCTTAATCAAATTTCCTTTTGAATTTCTTTTATGGCAAAAATATCCCCCTTGTCTACCCTCTACCTGCTTGCCCCCACAAGGTTCCATACACCTAAATTTATAAGACTTCCAATTACTTATTGTTTTATTTCCAGATTATTATTAGCTATAAAAATTGCATTTCGATAATTTTAGTTATTTTAGTATAACAAGTAAGAGATAGAAGATGTTTTAGAAAGAAAATTTATCATTTTATTTATTTATTTTTATTTTTTATTTTTTTGTGAGGAAGATCAGCCCTGAGCTAACATCCATGCCAATCCTCCTCTTTTTGCTGAGGAAGACTGGCCCTGGGCTAACATCTGTGCCCATCTTCCTCTACTTTTTATGGGACGCCGCCACAGCATGGCCTGACAAGCAGTGCAACAGTGAGCACCCGGGATCGAACCCAGGGCCAGCAGCGGAGTGTGCGCGCTTAACGGCTATGCCACGGGGCCGGCCTCGAAAATTTATCATTTTATACTATACTCCTTTGGAGTTGCTCTTTATTAAAATTACAGAAATAGCTTTTTATTAAGTTATGCACTGGAAAGGATGCAGTTTTCTTAATGTTAAAACATTGTTTTCTAAAGTGGGACTTTTGTTTTCTAAAGCAAGTAATGTAATGAATTTTGTACTTTATCTTTTCCTAGTTATAAACTTATCAAATCATTTCATTATGAGAATAAATATTTCCCCAAATTGGGGTAATAGATACATATTTTGCTTTGAACTTGAACTTGGGTGTGGGTAATTAGAGATTCTCTCAAGTCCTGTTCAAAATATTTTGACCCAAAGATAAGAAATCTGTACCTTGGCTCTGCTACTGACATATACCTTTTTGGTCCTAGGCAAATGGAAATTATAATCCCCATGTAACATTTGGATGCTTTTGAATAAAACTACGTAAATGCTTAACTAAAAGTGGTCTGCACTGTAAGGGTATTCTCACATAACTGAATCCCTAAGATAGACAGTCCTCAGATTAACTGAGGGCCTCAATAATGTCAGACATTGGTTCAGTTTCTCTGGTATTCTCTTGGCTTTTCTCTCACAGTTGAGAAATATCTGCAACAGTTGCAAGCATGAAATTCTTATATGATAATGTCCAAATCAAGAAGAAAGGGGTGAGAAAAGATGTTTCATCATGCAACTTTCTCTTTTATCATGGAGGAAAACTTTTTCAATGAGCTGTTAAGTAGGCTTTCTTTTATATCTACTAGGCCAGGACAGAGTCAGATGGCCCTATCTAACCCAATCATTGGCAGAGTGGAATGAGCGTTACTGTGACTGGATTTAAAAAAATGGTTCATCCTCTGTAGCTGGGGAGGAGTCAGAATTCTCAGAGCTCATTGGCATCTAAATGCTACCTGAATGAAATAAATATTATATTAGCAAGGAAGAAGCAAAAAGTGGCTGTTGGGTAGGTAATCAACAAGGTCTGCCACAAGCCAACATCTCTGGTTTTTTGTTTTGTTTTTTTGAATGAGTGTACAGGGGTGGAGAACTTTTGGCATTATGGGTATGACAAATCTTCATTGCACGGGACTGTCATTCTTATTGCAGGATCTGTAGCATCTATGACCCTCACCCACCACATTTCAGTGTCATCACCTCCCCACAGTCATTGCTACAGCCCCAAAGCCCAACACCTTTCTAAATGTTCCATGGGTAGTTACCCTGTCCTTGGTTAAGAACCACTGGCATTGAATAATTTCTTACTTGAATTCTGGGTATGTTTTGAAGGAAGAGGCACTAACTTAGAAACTAATAAATCCTTCTTAAGGTGGAATATCATAGAATGAGATCAAGGTGTAGCAATTCTTATATTTTATGGCATGCTTATCTACATTCTCACTGATATGAGGTCTTTGAGGTATACTCTTTTTTCATAACAAAAATGTGTAGATACACACATGCATGCACAAATATTTGAAAAAGGCAAAGGCTTTAAATTCCAACACTGACACTTAAAAGCTACACAGACTTATCCAAGTTTCTTAACACTGTTGCGTTTCTCTAAAATGGGGATAATTATATCAAATTTAGAGTACTGTCTTCAGGATTAGATGAGATCATATATGTAATACACTGAAATAGTACCTAGAACATACTAAATATGTATATGTAGTTAATTCCGTTCCATTCTTAAACACCCATAACAAGCATAATAAATTGGTCTATCCTTTGAGTATTGCACCAGAAAATATTACTCATATTTCTGTTTTTTATGAGAAAGAGTAGTATGGGGGTAAATGGCTATAACAGATTACTTTCTAGAACAAGGATTGGCAAATAGCAGCCCTCAGGTCAAATCTCACCTGCTGCCTTTTTTTGTAAATAAAGTTTTATTGGAACACAGCCATGCCCATTCATTTACCATTGTCTATGGCTGCTTTCAGAATACAATGACCAAGTTGAATAGTTGCAACAGAGATGATAAAGTTTGCAAATATACTAAAAATATTTACTATCTGGCTATTTATAGAAAAAGTTTACTAACCTCTATCCTAGAAGATGAAATATTTTATCAGAATGTGTATACATATAGCTGAAATGATAGGGAGACAGGCAGACAGACAGAAAGAAAGAGGAAGGAGAGAGAGAGGGGAAGAAAGCAAAAGAGAGGAGAGAGGGAGGAAAGACAGGAAAATTCTTTGTTAACTTCTGCAGAACCTAGGACACTTTATCTGGTAACTTCATAGATTTAACTGTTTTATTTCACACTCTTTCGCCGCAACCGGCTTCCTTATTTGAGCTGTGTTCTTTCTTCATTTACTTCAGCCACACTCTTTCTACTTAGACTTGAACTTCCTTGCAATTATTCTTTAGATTTTATAGCATGGAACAGGTCATTAGCAACTGTTTTTGTGCCAGCCCTTTTCTCTTTGATATTAAAAAGTAAATACACTATCAAGACTCTTCCAGTGTTATAGGAGCCACCAGCAAGAACTCCCAAATACCATCTTTGGGAAATTAACTTAAATTAATACATTGACAAAAATACATCATGAATCCTTTCTACTTTTCCAGCATCTGTTTGCACAATTTTTAATTTAATTCTGTCCTGTTGGAAGCCAAAGTTTTTAAATTATTACATATATATATATGCAGAAAATATTAAGCCACAACTGAAATAGCTTTGTTATTTGGTAGGAGATACAGTTGCCTGGAAGAGGAGACAAATACCAGAGCTTAGTTTCCAGATTTGGCCTTGCCAATACATTTTACAAATTGCATTCAGTGATAGATAACCCACATTTTTTTGACCTGTCAATATTTAGATATGTGCGGTGGCCATTTAGACAGTTTTTCCTTATCAATTTGAAACTCTGTCTTCTGACATCATATTGGGTGATCAGGAAATGTGGCCTAGTATAGCAGGTTGCAAGAACATCCTATATGTACTAACTCTGCAGGGACACCTATAGAGGCCAAAAGCAATGTGGGCTGATTTCAGACATGACTATGTGGCTTTATTTACATAGTTAGGAATAAAGAGTAAACAACTTGTTTTGTGTAAATCCTGCCTACCGATGAGCTAATATCAGTTTTCCAAACACTTCCTGCCTCAGAACACAGAAGGATAACAGTCAAGTAAGAGAGTTTAAAAGATTGCCATAAATAGCGGTGTTTGAGATTTAAGCATCCAGCTACCTGCACTTTGAATTCCTCTGGGTTCTCACTTCCATTAAATCTAACTTTTCTGAAGATTAGTTTAGATTGAATCTTAGAATTGACATTTGAGACACCTGTCCAAGACTGTAGTTAATAAATGATTCAATCCCTCCCTTTGGCATTACTAGAATTCATCTCATCTCACGCAGTAAACAGCAAACATACCAAATAAATTCACCATGTGTTTTCTTAGTTCTGGAAAAGAGAGTTGCACAGCAATTCAATCCACCAATCTTATTATTTGGATAGAGTGCTTTAAGCTGATGATTGAGTTACCTAGTGACATCAAGTGCCCATTTACTGGCAGGTGTTAGAATCCACATTAATGACAGGGTTTGAGACGGAGAGCCCACAGAGCAGAAATTCCTGTATCCAGATGCCCATGTGAAATTTGGCCTGGCTTCCAGACCTGCCTTAACTGTACCCACGAGGAAGGCAGTAGGGAGACAGCACCTGCAACTCTGCCCACTCACCCCTCACTGGGGAGAGTAGAAAGAACTGCTCTATCTTACACAGTGGGAGTTAGAAACATTAAATTTGGAGAAGCAGTGGTAAAATAAACAGATATTGCTGGTTAATTCTAATTAGGCACTTTTAATATTATTATGCCTCTTTTATTCATTTCTCTTTGATTTGTTGTGCTTACTCTCATGGTAAGCTTCTAAGGTGAACATGACTCTCTTACATGTAAATTAGGAATCACAGATTTGGGATTCATATTTGAGTAGAAGATCTGTCTTTTCCTGTTCTTAGCAAAGTGACCTGGACCTCATTTTCCTCATTTATAAAAAGAAAGGGTTGGATTAGATCTTCTCTGAAGTCTACTTTTAGAGCTAATACTCTACCACTTATTTTTTTTTCCTGCCTCATATACAACAGTGTGCTATTTGTTTTCACTTCCAAACGACTCTGCATAGTCTAAAAAGATTTTTGCTACCTTGTCCCGCCTACTCCTCAAGCTCATTTTTTACTTACTGCCTATCCTCACTCCACTCCAGCCAGTCAAAGTGGCCTTGCTCCTGCCTTCCTCAGGTCCTTAGCATGTATAATTTCCTCTACCTAGAATGTTCTTCCCTTAATTTCCCTCAGAGATGCACTTGCTGAGCAGCCCATCTATCCTAGTTGAGGTTTTCCCGAAGGCAGACTGTGAGACAAAGATTCAAGTGTACATAGTCCATTTGGGAGGTAAAAGGAAACACTGGCACAGGAGTGGGGAAGTCATACTGGCAAAGAACAGAGCCAATAAAGAGTGTGTAATTAAGCCAGCCACGATTGTGGGTCGATGGAGCTCAATCCCACAGAAAAACTGGAAAATAGTCTAGAACACGCTTTGGAGTGATCCTTCATGAAGGCTGAGAAAGCTGGGGATGATTGTAGACCACGTCCTGAAAGTCAGTGGTTAACAGCTGTTCCAGGGAGTGTTCATTCCCCTCTACTTCAGTTCTGCCAGGCCAGAGCAGCCTTCCTTTCACTTCAGAAAAAGCCCAAAGACAAAGACACGCAGGTACTAGTCGTTGGAGGTTGGCCTGAGCCTACTGAAGTAGTCAAACGAAGGGGTAAGTGCAGGGTGCTGACAATGTCTGCTTCACTATCTAAAACAGCATCTTCCCCTCAACCATTCTCTCTGCTTGGTTTCTTTTTCCTCATATCACTTACTACGTCCTAAGATTATGTTACATATTTATTTATTTATTTTGATAGGCAATTTGTTATCGTACGTGAAAGAACAACCCCCAAATCCAGACTGCCTAGCTTTAAGCCCCAGCCCACCACTCTACTAGTTACATGTCACTGTTCCCCAATTTACTTCATAATAATAGAAACTTCCTCAGTCAGTTGTTGTAAGGTTTAAATTAGTGGTTTTATGTAAAGCCTGGGAACACTGCCTGGCACACAGTATGCATTTCATTAGTGTTAGCTAACATTGTAATAATTTGCATATTGTCTACCTTCAAGAATGAAAGCTCCACGTAGGATCTAATATTTTTTTGTGCTGTTCATCGTTATTCCCAAGCGTTCAGCAAAGCAACACAACAAGTGCTCAATATATGTTTGCTAAGTGAAACAATGAATGAAAGATACTCCTAAGAATTCAATTTTAAACACCAATTCTCACTCCACTTCCCAAAAAACCTCATCTTCAAGTAGTTAATTTCAATTTTTGATTTGCTTTTTAAGAGTCCATTTAAAGTCTTCTAATTTTATAGGAATCCTGCTCTGACTTCCTCCTATTTCTCCAAACTGTCCAGTAGCCTCTCCCTCACGCTTCATTTATTATGCCTTTATCAGACTCTATTGTAATCATTTGCTTACTTGTGATTTCCTTGAGGATGGAAAATGTATTATATTTGGGGTTTTGTCCCTAAGCACCCAGCCAAATACCAGGTACTCAATAAATATTTGTGGAATGAATGAATAAATTTGCCCAGCTAATGGTTTTAAGACATGGCAGCTAATTCTCCAAATCCTGTCTAGATCGCCCTCTGGTGTGTAAAGAGTAGACAGCTTGGGATCAAAAGTGAGATGACAGTCTTACCTCCAGAAAATCTGAAATAGCCATAAAAGGACTAAGCATTTTGTGTGCCATGGGTACAGTGGAGAACCACTGACTCCAGAATACAGGGTCATCAAAAACTTCCTCTTTTGCAACACACTGTGGTAAAGAAACAAAAAATATATCTTTAAGAGAAGAACAAGAAACCACACCGCTCTTATTTATGGAGTCACTTATTTCACAGGGATAATAAAAATTTCTAAGTTACTGCACACTGATGGTATTGTGTGTTTTTCCCTAGGTTTACCTAGTGACTGACCAACAGCCAGAAATGATATGGTAGAAGATCCTGGAACAGAAGCATTTTGGCCCTAAGTATTGTCCATTTATTTGTTTAAAAAATTCCTTTTGTTGTTGCTGTTGTTTCCAATTAATTTATTCAAACAACCAGAAATGACCCTGAATTGTTCATCTATATTCTGTCAAATTAAAGCCAAGTATCATGTTTCTATATATGCTAGACATATGTCACCTGTATCTGGAGAAGTATAGGCTAAATTAATGGATGTAAAGTCTCCATGAAATTCATGAATATCCAGAGAATACATCACAGTGACCTAGCATCAACAAAAAGGATGAAACACAGGACAAATTCTTCTTAAATTTCCTGTATCCATGATTCAGTTGAAAATGATTCTCATCTCAGAAATCCAAAACTTTGGTGGTTGTTAATTTGTTTCACACATGATTTTTTTTTAAATTATGATGTGAAAACCAAGAACATTTGTATCAAACTTGAAAAAACAAAGCAAGTGGTTCTGAAATGAGGAGGCTTGAATGCTCTGATTTCATTCCCTCTAGGCAAACCGATAATCCCTAATTTACTATGAAATATTTCTTCTAGCTAGTTTATTCTAATTGGGCTTCTTTGTGTGTTCAGTTCCTGGAGGGTTAGAGAAATTGTCTGATCTCCTCACTGACTACTCCTTACTTCATCTTCAGTTTCCCCCACCAATCTTCCTTTTTTTTTCTTGTTGTAATACTTCTTCATTAGTTCCACAGTCTCAGTCTCATTATAAATTCTTCTGGTATTTCTGTATATAATGCCAATCAACTCTGACACATTT
Organism: Diceros bicornis minor; assembly: GCF_020826845.1. Taxonomy (NCBI): domain Eukaryota; kingdom Metazoa; phylum Chordata; class Mammalia; order Perissodactyla; family Rhinocerotidae; genus Diceros; species Diceros bicornis. Next base: position 79,990,391 of record NC_080740.1, on the reverse strand, counting down.
GCCTTTTTTTTCCTTTCAATTATTATACTCTAGAGAAAAAAGGAAAGATGTCCGCACCTTGCTGTCTCCTAGGTAATCAGTTCTTTTACTGTTTCCTTCCTTCCTTGCTTCCTTTCTTCCTTCCTTCCTCCCTTCCTTCCTTCCTTCCTCCCTTCCTTCTTTCCTTCCTCCCTTCCTCCCTTCCTCTCTTCCTCTCTCTCTCTCTTTCTTTCTTTCACCTATCATTAAAACAGCATGGTAACATTTTGCAAAATCAATATTCAATTTAATCCCTTAACTTGTATATCAGGACAGATAAAATAAAGACAACTTGTCTTTGCACCTTGAGTTCCATTTTAAGCCATATTCATCCAAAATGTCACCTTAGTCTTTCCCAATGCTTAGTAGTTTGAATTATTATTGTTTCACCTCTGTTATCAAAAGATTTAAAAATAAAGGGTCTTTTAGTAAGGGTGGGCTTATTTGTTAGCTGCATGGCAGCATTTGCTAGTGAGATGAATATTCCATATATCTTTAAATTTCATGCATGTGGTACAAAGGACTGTTTGGTTCTAAATTATGTTTCTATAAAATCAAATAATTATTAACATGATGACAGAAACTTCAACAAAATTAGAATAAATGTAAATTAGGGTTTTTTTAATATAAAAGTTGCCTGTCTATGGTCCACCAACTCATTTTTCTGATACATCTCACATAGTGGCTCTTATTATAATGAAATACTCCTCAATGATTTTATTTATAAAACAATAGCCACAGAGATACATGAAATTTCATGGTTCAGTGACTGTCATCTAACCAAGTCACATAAGATTGAATCATCCAGGGTTAAATAAAACACCTGCCTTCAAATATATATTACCTGAGGTTTCTCTGATTTCAATCACACAATAAGCAAGCTGACCTCAGAGATGGGAGGATAGATGAAGAATAAGAAGAATTTGAGACACTGACTCTGTAACTACTTAACCGTGTCAGCAAGACGTTATATATTTTTACACTTTAGAATGGACCTTCCCAAACCAATACTATCTGAAATCGCCAATTCAATATCTCAACACCTTGTAAGAAAAAAAATTCACTCTTATATATGTTATAGGATGAAAAACTAAAAATGAAAAATATAGATCCAAAGAAGATAGTTGTCAAGGGATTTTTTTTAAGCGTGTTTTAAATACAATTCTCCTGAGATGCATACATCTTGCTGTGCTACATTTACTCTTCAAACAAGCAGCTCAATACTTTACACTTTATAGATTCTCTGTAAATTTTTGTTGAATGAATTTATCAATGACAGGTATCTTTTATTTAGTTGTATTCAGGGGCAAGAAAAGAGATGAAATTTCTACCGGTAACATATCTGTCCAATTTTACTCTCACTCTTTGGCCCTTTCCTCTATAATCTCCACTGTGTCTCCACCCCGCCCCCAGCCCATTACTCTACGTTCCAGTCACATTAGACTGGACAAATCCCCAAAAACATTGTTCACTAATCCCTGTGTATAGCCTCCTGCTGTTCCCTATGCCTATTCTTTACATACTGAAAATCTCAAACTTTTAAGAAGGGATCTGTTTTCTCCTTCTCTCCACGATTCCTAATTATTTCAATCCAATTATTCCTAATTGGAATTAATCGATCATATGTACCTGGCTCATGTATCTTTGTTTCCAAACCGCACTTAGCCACAGTATATTGCATATAATAAACAATTATTAAATATTTTAATACAGTAGGCAAAAGTCAGCTAAAGTTAATGAGTAAATTTGTGAACAAATATCATGTGTATTCTTATGACTAAATATAATTAATTGCAGAGAAAAAGCTATTCAATACTGAAAAAAAAGTTGAAATATTAGTGCATAGGATAATACTTATAAAATCTGTAATGCTTTAGTATTTACTTCTCTTCTTTTATAAACATTATAGATATTACTATGTGATTCCCAAAACATAAATATTCACTAAGCCAACTTACTTAAGTAGCATATCTCTTCTCCCTTCTCAGAAAGTAAAAAGTACAAGAAAAGAAAAAAAAAAAGTCTGAAACAACATAACTAGGAGTTAGTCCATGTGGGGACTGATTGACTGAGACTGACATCAAGGAAATCGAATTCCGTAACCTCGTGACCTCCAAAACCACGATGGAAAACCAGAAACGGTGATCCTGTTAGTGAATCAACTCGCCTCTCTTTAAATGTCAAAGGGGAGGTCTCCACACAGTAAAAGACCCCAGGACACTATGAACCTCCAAAACTTTTATGCAGTTTATACCTACATAGTAATTTAATCTGTATTCAAAATTATCATTTTTATAATGGAAATGTTATTTAAATGTAAAAGTAAAATAAGATATAATTGAACATGCTACATATTAAAACTAAGATTCTGCTTGGTTATATATTTAATTTTATATTGATTTATAGCTAACTCCTTTATTCTTTACTCAAATAGCTGCTAAAACAACAACACATCTTTACTCTAAAAAGTTACACATCCTGAAAAAGATACTTTCATTTAAAGTACATTCAAATTTAAATTTGAATTTCTCCTTATCCTAAAGCCTGCTATTTAAAAAAAAATCAGTGTAATTCATTGGCCTCAAAATATTACTACTTAACATATGCAGCAGGGAAGGAAGAAATCTTATACATTTGTTTCATAAATATGAGCCTTAAATATTGCCCCATAATGAGATTATACCCTCAAATTATATGATGACCTTTAAAAAATTCCATAGCAGCAGCTGAAAATATAATCTCACTGTTCATGATAATTTATTTTATCCAGACAGAATTCTGAAAACGGTGCTACCAACTCAACACTGGCAACTTTTTTGTTTATAACAATCCTAAACCTGCTTAGTACCAGTACCAACATACAACACCTAGAGAGTTTTTTGCTGACCAGAAAATCCATCTTTGCAGTTAGAGTGACTTCATATATATATATATATATATATATATACTCTGATGACACAGTGTATATATATCACTTTAACCTCCAAACAGTGCCCTTCATCTGAAATTCTTTTGGCAAAGACTCACTATTGAAACTGAGCACGAAGAAGTTAAAAAATCTTCCCTAGAGCAAAAAAATTTGAGGTAAGCTTTGCCAACTGCAGCTGTGCATATTCAGCATAATCAACTATGGTTTAAAACCAGCTAGGTCTTTCTGTCCCTCTTAGGCTATGAGTGAACAGTCTTTCCCAGGAAGTCAAGGTCCAGACATCAAGATTCAGCCTCACAAGGCCAAATGCAGGCTGAAGATGAAACCTAATCAGGAAAGTCCAGAAAAGAAATTCAACCTTCAAGGCCAAACATAGGCTGGTGGGAAGGTGCCAACCAGTATGGCCACACGCTCCCTCTCCCCTACCTAAAACCCCAGATAAAAACCCCTACCTTTTTCCCTTTCAGTGGGTGGATCTGAGCCCCAACTAACTCCCATCTCCTCATCTTGCTGCCTTTCCAGAGTAAACCTCTTTCCTTGCCACAAGCCTGGTGTTTCAGTTTTTTTTCTTTGTTGGCCCTACTATGCAGCAGGTAAATAAACCTGTGTTTGGTTTCGGTAACACTATAACACCCATGGACTGAAAACCAAGGTAGGGCCTACTGGATTTGAATTCCAGCTTCACATATTCATCAGCGGTATGACCTTGAACAAATTACATACTCTCTGAAATCTTTTCCTCCTCCATAATAATGCCTATTTTGCAGGACTGACATAAGAAATAAAGAAACCATTTTCTTTCAATGAAAGTATAGAATATAGTATATAGGACGTATAGAACATCAGTAAATATTGTCATACCTGGTTTCATCTCACTAACTAATATCCTTTCTTTCTGGTTTTTATTTTCCTCCATTATTTGTCCCTTTTCTACTTTCTTCCATCTTTTCTTTTCTTTTCTTTTTTTTTTTTTTAGGAAGATCAGCCCTGAGCTAACATCCGTGCTAATCCTCCTCTTTTTGCTAAGGAAGACCGGCTCTGAGCTAACATCTATTGCCAATCTTCTTCCTTTTTTTTTCCCCCAAAGCCCCAGTAGATAGTTGTATGTCATAGTTGCACATCCTTCTAGTTGCTGTATGTGGGACGCGTTCTCAGCATGGCTGGAGAAGCGGTGCATCGGTGCGCCCCCGGGATCCGAACCTGGGCCGCCAGTAGCAGAGTGCGCGCACTTAACCGCTAAGCCACGGGGCCGGCCCTCTTCCATCTTTTCTTACCCAAGCCCTTTCCCTAACATGACAAATGATGTGACTAAAAATATTTCTTCTTTGTTTTATTTATAATACCTTGTTTCAAATATATAATTTTGAATATTAAAAGAACATAAATTGAACATTTTATACTTCCTGAAAAAAATGTGTAATCTGGAATTTTCCAGTGATATCAAAAGTTTTTTGTAGACTTGACGTTTTAATAGATTTATTGTGCACAGAAATAATTGAACATCACAAATCTAGGCTAGAGTACTTCCAGAAGCACCAGTAATCCTGGCCCTGTTGGCCAGGTGGCCAGAAGTCGCATCTGTTTCCCTCAGTACTCCTCTAGCCTTGGGTAAACCCCACTGCTTTCTTGAAATCTCCCTCTACTCCTCCTGTTTATTTATCTCTTCATTTATTCATTCTATCAACAAACATTTTTGAAGAGCCTTGTATGTGCCAATTACAGTGCTAAACAGATGAGAAATAACAGGCATAGTTGTGAAATCAGCTAACAGAGCTAATAGCCTCATGAAGAGAAAACCACCTGTTCAATTTTATTGTGGAGTTGTTAAGGGATATAATGGGCTAATTAAATTATGCTATAGGGACTTGTAGGGGACACCTAACTTAGGTTTGTGGAGGTCAGGCGAGACTTCCCTAAAGACGTAATGCTTAAGTTGAGAGCTGTAGCAGAAGTAGGAGGAAGCCAGGAAACTGGGGATGGTTTTCTTCTATCTTCTATTACCTCCCCAGATGCTCTGATTATTCTGGGCTTGGCTGAGAGACTTCTCTACCTGATGTTCTACCATCATTCTGAGTGACTTCATCGTCTGTGCAGAAGGCCCAAGCAACACCCAAACTTTTATTTCACCGCCTCCTCAACTCCAGTGGCCTTTTCCTACTTCTTGTATCAAAACACGTGGAAATACCAATGACAAACCTCCTACTTCAGACAAAACCTATTTCTCAGTATTTATCTTATTGAATTCTCTGAATATTTAACTATGTTGTTTTTCTGGATTTCATTTTCCCTCTCTGCCAAAAATAAATAAATAAATAACTACTGATTTTTCTTATACTATTCTGTATTCTTCATCTCAGAATCCTTTTTTTTTTTTACCTTTGATCTCTTATTTCTTAGTCCAGCCCTTAAATGTTACTAATCCTCAGAAATCTACTTCTCTTTTTTTATCACCCAACATAGTCTCCAAGAAATGGCTTCAACAATGATCTACATGCTGATGACTCCCAAGAATTATTTCTAACTGAGATTTCTCCCTTGAATACTAGACCCGTGTTCATTTAAGCTGCTTGGGTATTTCTCTTAAACATATCACTTGTGCCTCAAAGTGAAATTTGTCTAAGCACATGATCTTCCTTCCTACTCACACTTCATTACAGCTCATTTTACATATTCAATTGTTCCCTGTCTTCGAATATTATCACTATCGACTTTGTATTCCAATTCAGAACACTTGATAATAGTGCTCAGTTTTTCTTTTCCTCCACCACCCACATAGAATTAATCATCACACTCCCCTAGATCTCACCTGCTCAATATATTTGGAGGTCAGCGACTTCTCACTAATCCCATTACAATTCTCATAGTTTGGGTGACCACCACCTCTTGTTAGCATTACATCATTCTATTTGTGATAGATTGATCTTCATTCTCATTTATTCTTTGCCTTTCTTGTAAGATAATTACAGTTCTCACAACAATAATTTCAGCCTTAGCCATTTGGCTAGCTTAGGTTAATGAAACGAGAATAGATACATGTGGCTTAGCATTTGTTTTACCTTTTTTTTTTTTTTTTTTTGTGAGTAGATCAGCCCTGTGCTAACATCCGCCAATCCTCCTCTTTTTTTTTTTTTGCTGAGGAAGACGGCCCTGGGCTAACATCTGTGCCCATCTTCCTCTACTTTATATGGGACGCCACCACAGCATGGCTTGCCAAGCAGTGCGTTGGTGCGCGCCCGGGATCCGAACCAGCGAACCCCGGGCCGCCGCAGCGGAGCGCATGCACTTAACCGCTTGCGCCACCGGGCCGGCCGCTGTTTTACCTTTTTGTTGTAAGGTAAACACAATAGAGAAAACACACAAAGAAAAATATGTGAATAAGGTAAAAATCCTAGTAACTGTACCCAGATCGAGACCTAGAACTAGACTAGGCACCTCAAAAACCCCATCCCAATCACAGCCTCCCTTCTCCTCTCCTCCAAAAGTGCCACCACACTGAATCTTATAGTAACCAATTCCTTATGTTTCTCTCTCTCTCTCCTTTCTGTCTCTTCTGGCAAAGTTAACAGCCTTTCATTCTCAATGCCTCAATGAGTTGAAAAATGGTGATATTCTAATTCTCTCATTTTGTTTTTATATATTAGCTGGAACAATTTTACAAAGGAGATACTTTCCCTTTTGTACTATTTGATTCCTAGTGGTGTCATTCATATAGGAAAGATAGGATAAGTAAATGTTTAATTTGTGCTTCACATACACACACCCCCACACACAATAAAATATCTTGAGAGTTCATGCTTATATTTCCAATTCAAATTCAGGAATACAGAGCTTTACTTTACCACTTCTATATTATATCAGTGTCTATTTTCTTCTACACTGAGAATTCTGGCTCTCAAGAATACAGGATATGATAGAATCAGAACAGATAATACTTACTTATTTGCTTTATTATAGATATCACATACAACAATGTCAGAATTGCAACATTAAAATTACTACCACGAATTACGCTACTTAAAAAGAACTGACTAAAACATATTTTTCACATGCGCTATTCCTATCTTATTTTTTGTGGTTGTAGTATTTTCACATTGTCAGATTATAAAGCCAGTATATACTATAATCTTACCCTTTTAATCTTCATTAAATCTCAGTTATACAACTAACTATAAATTTAACGCTCTCTATCAGTCTTTAAGTTAATGCTTACTTAATTATTATGGTTGTCTGAAGTTTTTTGTTTGTTTTTTCGAGTTCTAGTGGGCTTTTATTGAGACAAATTAATAAAAGTCAAGATTTTACCAATCCTCTTTTCTGAACCTTAGAAACTCAGCAGAGACTCTGGTCCACATATGTGTACATACAACATAATATCCCAACAGAAATAGAGCCCCACTGGAGCAGGTGCCAACTATCAGAAAGCCAATTTTTCCTTTCCCCAAATGTTTTCAAAATTTTGAGCTTCCACTGTTCGTTTTTCAGCGGAACTGCTCCCTTTAGGCTAGGGAAATTGGAAATCTCTCCTATTTTTACTGAACAAAAAATAAAAATCTTCAAGTTTTAGTTTTGTTTCAAAAAAGGGAACAGTGACTTTGTTTCCTACCTCCTCCACCCTGTGGTGTATATATATATATATATATATATATATATATATATATATATACACACCCACACACAAACACATACACATATATGTACACACAATTTCTTTATCCATTCATCTGTTGATAGACACTTAGGTTGTTTCCATTTCTCAGCTGTTGTAAACAATGCTGCAATGAACATGAGGGTGCAGATATCTCTTTGGGATAATAATTTCATTGTCTTTGGATATATACTCAGATATGGGGTGTTGGATCATATGGTAGTTCTATTATTTACTTTTTGAGGAAGCTCAACACTGTTTTCCATAGCGGTTATACAGATTTGCATTCTCACCAACAGTTACAAGAGTTCCCTTTTCTCCAAATCCATGCTAGCACTTGTTATCTCTTGTATTTTTGAGAGTAGCCATTCTAACAGGTGTGAGGTGATATCTGACTGTGGTTCTAATTTGCATTTCCCTGATGACTAGTACCTTTTCATGTACCTGTTGACCATTTGAATATCTTCTTTGGAAAAATGTCTATTCAGGTCCTTTGCCCATTTTTTAACTGGATTGTTTCTTTGCTATTGAGTTGTATGAGTTCGTTGTATATCTTTGTCTAACTTCTTTAGCAAATTTGTGGTTTGCAAATATTTTCTCCTATTCTGTATAGGTTGCCTTCTCATTTTGCTGACTATTACTTTTGCTAGCAGAAGCTTTTTAGTCTGATGTGGTCTCACTTGTTTATTTTGCTTTTGTTCTTGTGCTTTTGGTGTCATATCTGTAAAATCATTGCCAAGACCAAAGTCAAAGAACTTTTTCCCTACATTTCCTTCTTTTAATGTGTTGTTAAATTCAGTTTGCTCATATTTTGTTGAGAATTTTGCATCTATATCCATCAGAGATATTGGCCTGTAGTTTTCTTATCTTGCAGCGTCCATGTCTGGCCTTAGTATCAGGGTAATGCTGGCCTTGTAAAATGAGTTTGGGAGTGTTCCTTCCTTTTCAATTTTTTGGAAGACTTCGAGAAGGATTGATGTTAATTCTTTAAATGTGTGACAGAATTCACCAATGAAACCATCTGGTACAAGACTTTGTTGGGAGGTTTTTGATTACCGATTCAATCTCTTTACTCATTATTGGTCTGTTCAGATTTTCTATTTCTTGATTTCTATGATTCAATTTTGGTAGGTTGTATGTTTCCAGGAAGTTATCTATTTCTTCCAGGTTATGCAATTTGTTGCATGAGGCCTCAGGCTGTGCTCTTTGATCAGGCAGGGAAGCAAACTGTGTCCTGAAGCTGGGCAGGGCCAAAGGCAATCAGGTAGACCACTGGCTGTGTTCAACTGTTGAGCAAGGTTTCTGGCTGGGCTTTTTGGTTGGAAGTGTCTGTATCTCATAGCTGGGTTGGACTAGAAACTATGCTCCATGGTTGGGGGGCGGGTTGCTGTCTTGGTTCCCTGCTTGGGTGGGGCTGCAGGCTAGTTCTGCAGTTGGGTGGGGTCACTGACTGGGCTCCTTGCCTGGGTGAGGCCACAGGCTGTGTTTAGCAAGGCTGTAGGCTGGGCTGGGCTGTGGGGCAGGGCTATGGGCTGGGCTCAGTTGCTAGGTAGTACTGTAGGCCAGGTTCTGAGGCTGTCCAGGGTCATTGTTCAGGTTCCCTGGTTATGTGGGGCTAGAGGCTATACTCAACAGTTGGGCAGACTGCTGGCTTGGCTCCTGCTCAAGCTCTGCTGTGGGATGGGATCTGCAGCTGCCTGATTCGCCCCTGGTCAGGCTTCTTGTTCTGGAGCGACTGAGGCTATACTCAGTAGTTGGGTGGTGCCATAAAACAGGCTACATGGCCAGTACAGCTTGTTGACTGGGGACACAAATCAGGCAGAATTTCCCACCGAGCTCCTGGGCCAGATGGGGCCAGCTCTTCGGCTCTGCAAATGGGCAGAACCACTGGCCGGGATCTCTGCTTAGATGCAGTTGCAAGGAGGAATGTGTTCTCTCAAGATCTGAGCGCTGGTTGCCATAAGCTCCATCCCCCCTTCTCTGTTTCTACCTGATTTCCAGTGGTCAAGTCCTACAGATTCCACCAATGATCCCTGTGAGGCCTCCTGGGAAGGTCCTCCAATACTGGCGTTGCTGGATGTCCACTTTGTGCTCTGTTTCTTCCACTGGAGAAATCATAGGCCTAGAGGGGCACTCTTGGTGCAGTACTGTGCTCGCCTAAGGAAGGGACAATGCTGTCAGAGTGTAGCTGCTCCACTTATCCTTCTAATGTGATCCTTCTCAGTCTCAGCGCTCCAGGGGGGTGCTTCAGTCTCACCTCTGGGTTCCGGGATATTCCAAGTCATGTCTTCTCTATGGATGGTTACTAGTTGGTTTTCTTGCGAGGGACACTGAAGTCAAAAACAACCTATGTCATCATCTTGATGACATCACTCCAGCAAGAGTATCTTAATGTGAATATTATTTTAGTGTCCACTTGATATCATTTTTGTCTGTCTCATATTTTTTCCTATTGGCCATTGCCCTTGCCCATGTGCTTATTGTAGGGCTGTCAGTTGCATGAACCTCTCTACCAATCAAAGGTCTTCCAATCAGCCAGTCAGGTTATTGTACCAACCTAGACACAGTGATTTGTTCATTCATGGTATTATAGACTGAATTATGTGCCCCCCCCATTTATTTATTGAAGCCTTAACCCCTAATGTGACTGTATTTGGAGATAGGGCCTTTAAGGAGGCAATTAAGGTTAAATGAGTTCATAAGGGTGAGGCCCTAAGGACACTATATGCCTAGTGTCCTTATAAGTAGAAGAAGAGACACTAGAGCTCTCTCTCTCTGCTCACACACATAGCAAAGGCCATGCAAGAACACAGTAAGAAAGGGGCTGTCTGCAAGCCAGGAAGAAAGGTCTCATCAGAAACTAACCCTTTTGGCACCTTCATTGTGGACCAGGAGCCTCCAGAACTTTGAGAAAATAAATTTTTGTTGTTTAAGCCACCTTGTCTGCCTTATTCTGTTATGGAAGCCAAGCAGACTGATACACATGAGCATGTTACCAAAGTATACTGTATTAGAGTATAAGGACAATGAAGGAGATAGGGTAATCCTCTTTTTCTGGGATCACTAGCTCTAAGGACAAAATATTGGATCTTCTAGAAGCCACTATTCCTGATTCAGTGGTACAGAAAGCCTGCTAATATATATCAAAACTGAGTGATGGCGACACACTCAGAGATGGGGGAGGGAAGAGGGAGTGGAGAATTAGAGAATGACGACAGAGAGCTCATGCATTGTTTGAAATTCTAGATCCAGTCATGTCAGAGGCCAGTGATACCACTGGATTTCTTAGTTATGTGAACAATAAATTCTCTTTCCTTTTCTTTCTTCCTTCCTTCCTTTCTTGTTTTATCTTGCTAAGTTGATTTTGGTTGAATTCCTGTCTCCTACAATCAAAAAAGTCATGACATATATAATGTTTCTGTTTCAACCAGGTCTCCCTTATGTACTCTCAATAAGAACAGGTGAGTGCAGAGAATGAGTTGACTTAGCTCACAAGAACAAGAGCAATAGATAGCTGTTTAGCAAGGATGGGGTGAGTAGGCTTCATAACACATTCTTACACGATGTTTAGAATTACTGAAGCGAATTAGGATATTGGTGAGGGAATAAAAGAAAACAAGAATTTGACTATAATCAGACTTTGTGTCTATAAAAGAACATTTTGGGTAGTTCTCCAGAGTTTGGAAAATACACATCAGAATTATTTAAACTTTAAACCCACTTCTTTGGGCACCGGTATCATTAAAGGGAGGAATGCTTCTTTGTCAGCATTTTTTATACAATTAATAATCCGCCATACCATTATACTCACCCTTCATTCAGGCTGCTAAATAATTGCTTTATTTGCATATTTATACAATGTTCATCTCATTATGGATATTCAATGCATCCTTATTAATAGCATCAGCATCAAAAAAGAGGGAATAAAAATCATGATTTACAAATGATAAAACAAATTTACAAAGACTTGTAGTAATTTCCTTTTAATTCTCTAAGCCAAAGCATAGATTTTGAAACAATCAATATGGTTTTTAAGCCTCTACAATAAATAAGCAATCATAAAATTCACAGGCAAATTACTACTACTAGCTAACATTTAATGTGTGTTCACTACATGCCCTTCATGATTTTAAGAGCTTTAAATATTTTAACTCATTCAAGTCTCACAACACCCCTGATTCAGATAATATTATCTGTATTTACAGATGAGGAGACTGAGTTATAGAAAGTCCAAGATCTTGTATAATGTCATACAGTTGACGTAATTAGGATTTGATTCTCAGCAGCCTGAAAATAAATTATTTTACCCATTACACAACAAGGTTTTAGAGAAAAGATAATCTAGTGCATTCCCTTTATTTTACAACTGAAGAAATGAAGGCCAGGTGAGCATAAAAGACTAACAAAGTTCCCGTGTCCAGGTAATGATGGAACTATGACACAAATTCCCAATCCCCAGATTTCCAATTCTGAACTATTCCTACTGTGTCTATAATAAACAAAGTTCCCCAAAACCAAAATATATGGTGATATCAATCATCTAGGGATCTAAAATTTCTTACAATTTTAATGTGGCTTTATAATGTTCAACCTGATTAGACTGAACATTTTCCAAAATTCTTTTTCTTTACGTTTCTGGTTAGGGTGGGCCACAAGGAGATTCCTCTATGAGATTTTGAGAAAGGAAACAAAACAGCAACCATTTTGTAGCTCACACACATTGTCACTGATCTGCCCACTGACCTCACTGGTGTGAGTTTATTGCTGGGTCTGCAACTGCTCCACCCTTCCTTGTATCCTCCTTCAGTTTTTCTGACTCCCAGGTCAGGTATGTGTATTTAGCTGCATCAACAAAAACTCTGGCTTCTGTAGAGCACACATGCCAAAAATTTCAAAGGCAACAAGAACTGTCACAAGTTTCCATCTGTTCTCATGGGGCTCCAGCTTGTTCTTAATCTCCCTGACTTTACATGTATTTTCCATTCCAAAATGTCTTTCCAGCCACTCTTGTCATTATGTAATGGGTTGATGAATAAAGTAGCCATTATGATAGGGATGGAGGTTATTCATAGGGTCAGCAACATGGATTTCCACTCACCTAGCCCAATCTTGCTATAGCTACTGCTGCATGCTCCTTTTGCCAGCAGCAGAAACCAGCACTGCACCCCCATTATGCCACCATTTCCTGAAGGAACAGTCAGCTAGCTGGTGCCAGGTTAATTATATTGGACCTCTTCCAACATGGTAGGCACAGCACTTTGTTTTTATTGGAATAGACATTACCTTGGATATAGATTTGCCCTCTCTGCTTGCAGTGCACCTTCCAAACTACCATTCATAGATTTACTGGATATCTTATGCACAGTATTCCACATAGCATCACTTCTGACCAAGAAACTCATTTCACAGCAAATAAAATACAGCAATACACCCACGCCCATGGAATTTACTAGTATTACCATGTTCTCCATCATGCTAAATCAGTTAGCTTGATGGAATGATGAAAGGGTCCTTAGGAGTCTTAGTTACAGCACTACCTATGTGGTGACATCTTGCAGGGTGGGAACAATGTCCTCCAAGATAAAGTATATGCATTAAATCAGCATCTGGTATATGATATTTTTTCTCTGATAATCAGAAATTAAGGGATAGAATTAAGAGTGGCTTCTCTCAATATTATCCCTGGTATTCCACTACCAAAATTTTTGCTTTCCATCCACACAACTTTAGGTTCTGCTGACCTAGAGTTCTTAGTTCCAAAGGAAGAATGCTTCCACATAAACAAAATTCCCCAAACCAAAAATATATGGTGATTTCCATCTCAAGAGACCCCACAATTTCTACAATTTTAAAGTAGCTTGGCTACTTATTGTTCAACTTGGCTAGTCTGAAACACATTTTCCAGAATTCCCTTTCTTGTATGTATCTGGTTAAGGTGGCCCACAAGGAGATTCTTCTATGAGATTTAGAGAAAGGAAGTGAAACATCAACCATTTTGTAGCTCACACATGTTGCTGATCTGCAGACTGACCTCAGGAGATACAAAATGATTCCCTTGAATTGCAAGTCGAGCCTGCTACCCAGCCACTTTGGGATCCTCGGGACTCTAAATCAATAGGCAAAGAAGGTAGTTACTCTACTGGCTGGGACTATTAATCCTGACCACAAGTAGAAATTATGTTGCTACTACAAATGAGGGTAAGAGGAGCATGTCTGTAATGGAGAAGATCCTCTAGGTGTTCCATAGTATTCCCATGTTCTGTGATTCACGTCAATGGAAAACTAAAACAACTCAATTCCAGCAGGCCTGCTAAGGTCCCAGAACCTTCAGGAAGGAAGATGTGGGTCACTGTAGCAGGTAAGAAACTATGACCAGCTGAGATGCTAGCTGAGGAAAAAGGGAGTATGGAATGAGTAGAGGAAGAAAGTAGCTATAAATACCAGCTATGACCACATGGCCAGTTGTAGAAAGGACTATAATAGTTAGGAGTATTTATTCCTTATTTTGTTGTGAATATTTTTGTATAATATTAATCAAATAATTTTTATTTTGTTCCTTTCTCTCACCCTTTTATCAAATATAGATGCAATAATAGTAGTAAAATTTATATTTCAGTATTTAAATTACAAGATATCCAACTTGAGGTATGAATTAGGAGAAGAATGAATATCATCCAAAGACAAAAGAAGGATTTCGTATCCTCTTAGGAGGAAAAAGTAAGCTTATTTTCAGTTGTACTTAGGATAATTATAACATATTAGGTGGAAGCCTGACTTTGTCATTATCTTTATTTGGAGGCTAAGTATGATTTGAGGAGATGTTTATGGGTGCCAAGTTGATAAGGAGTGGATTATGTTGGCTTTACAATGTGTCAACTTGGCTATGCTGAAATACCTTTCCCAGAATCCCTTTCCCTGTAGATCTCTGCTTAGGGTGAGCCAAGAAGGTTCTTGCAGGTGACTTGGAGAGTGGAAGTAAAGCAACAACTATTTTGTATCTTGTGCATATTGTTGGTCTGGTTCCTCAGCTTACTGGCATGAGGCAGCAGGTAGGCCTACAACTGCTGCACCTGCCTTTGCATCTTCCTTCACCTTTTCTAACTCTCGGGTCAGGTGCTTGTGTTTAGCTCCATGGTGAAGGGCCCCACCTTCTGCAGGGCTCCCATACCACCAAGGTCAGAGACAATAAGAAATAGCATGTGTTTCAGTTTGTCCTCCTGGGGCTCTAGTTTGTGTTTGTGGGCTCCAGAGAGTTTTTGATCTCCCACACTCTATATCTATCTTCCCTTTCTGACTGTCTTTCCTGTGAAATTCAGGCTTGAGCATTAGGAGGGAAGACCATGGCCTTGCAGAGACTGCTTTACCAACTCCCACAATTGCCTACAGTCAAATCCTTGTAACAAATATATACATGTATCTATATATCTATCAGTTTCTGTATATCTGTCTATTTATCTATCTAGCTATCTAAACTGTCTATCCATCCATCTGTTTCCAGTGGTTCTAATTCTCTGATTGAACTCTGATACAAATAGACTATAAATAAATTGCATTCAATTACATTGCCCTCATATTTCTATAAAATTGGTAATATTAAAGAAAACAAAAATATGTGTTATTTGGTCAACATGATTATATTCCACTACTGCTACAATGTCTCATTATATCAACATAGATCTACTGACTTGAAAAGCATGACTGAACTTACCAATGACTTATACTAACTTATGTCAGTTTACTAAAAACATCTAAACATATAATCACCTGTAAATATATTTCTAACGATACTGTCACTGTTTTAATAGCATATATTTCATAGTAATATCTATTTTCCTGTGCTCAATGCAATTATATGAAATAAATACTATTAGTAAGGCCCTTTCACAGAATGAGGAAACTGAGGCTTAGAATTGTTCATTTTCCTCCAAATCACATAGCAAGTAAATGACAGGATACTTTGAATATAGGATATTTAATTCCATATTCTGCTTATTTATGTTCAAAATGCTACATTGCTATTTAGAGTAAATCAATGGAATTTATTTACTATTATTGAATTTATAAATTAATGGGTTTTGTTGTGAAAATCAAATATAACATTGCACAGAGCCTCAAGTTTATAGGTCTTCAATATGTGTGCTTGGCAAATCTTAGTTGTTGATGTTATGATCATCATTATTAATATTTTAATCTGACAGCTCTTGTCATGATTGTTTCATAATTACTTTATGCACCTTGTCATTATGTAATACCATAAACCCAGCACACCAGAGGGCAGCAAATGTGCAGCAGACCAGTTCTTTGGATTTAGACTGGCTGGGCTGAGCCACTTGCCAATCACATGTTCTTGATACAATTAAGTTTTAAAAGCTTTGATTCCCTCACCTGTAATCTGGGCATAATAGCAATAGTTACCTTATAGTGCTGTTGCTTGAGTTTCATTCTTAGAATGATGGGAAGCCACTAATACGTTTTAAGTAGGAGAATTTCTATTTACCCTTTTCAAGGATTGCTCTGTCTTCTGTGTGAAGAATGGATGGTTGAGGCAAAAGAGGAGACAAGAAAAGTGATTAGCAGGTTGTAGCACATTCAGGGGAGAAAGTGGTGTCGTCATCGATAGGATGGTGTCAGTGGAGTTTTTATTTAGTGGTAGAATTCATAGGACCTGGTTATGAGTGGAGAGTAAGAGAAAGAAGTTGAGAAAGATCCCCAGGTTTCTAGATTAGGCAATGGGGTAGATGACATTGCTATAAACTGAAAAAGTAAAGACTAGAAAAGGAGCATATTTTGGCAGTGGTGATGGTGATGGTGAGAGAGGTACACAAAAATAAAATTTCTCGCTTCTCTTCTATTGCTCCCTGGAGTATGAATTTTATTTCTCTGCCTTATTTTTATTAATATCTATATTTTCAAGTCTGAGAGTCTAGCAGAATAGGCTAGTGAATAGAATATTATGGGAGGGCTATTTTAATGAATGCTCAGATTTTTTTTAAAAAAGAACTCTTTATTGGATATCTATCTTTAAACAATTTTACAGACATTGCTCTCTAATTTATTATTATTTTCTTTAAGGATCTAAATGGAAATATTTCCACAACAACCCAGTTTTATTGTTTTCACATAACTCCTATTAAAGAGAGCTACGTCATTTTTCCATATGAAGGAATGATTCATACTCTTTGCTTTAAATTGCACCATTCTTCAGCCTCCAGTTAGATTGCTGCCTAAATACTATTTAGGGTACATTTTTCCTCTCTCTTGAGTAGTTTCTCATCACTTCAGCCACTCCTGCAAAACTTGCTGGGTGTCTTAAAACATACAAGTGCTTGGATTACTCCCATACTTGTAAATAAAATGACTCTCTGTTGCTTACCAAAAAATATCTAGTTCCTTCACGTATTTCAGAAATAGCAAATGGTATGCTATGAAAAGACTATATAGGAATCAGTGGAAAATTAGACTTCAGATGAAGTCCATAAACATTTTTTTGCATGTTCTCTGAGCCAAAAATTGGGAAATATACATGACTTGAGAAATACAACATCAAGCAAAAAGTCATGAGGATAAAACATGAAATACCACACTGTCTTTAAAAATCCAGATATAAGTTTATTTTAGCACTTAGCACATGCTTGATTATAGCACTTACTCTTAACTATAAGTTTATGATTTTTGTATTGAGACTGTGATCATCTCGATACCAAGGACTATGATATTTAATCTTACATACACTATTCCTGGACAAAATAGATGCTCAAGAAGCATTTGTTGACAGGATGAAGTACAGATTGAGACCTGACAGTATTAGAAGTTTTGTATACTCAATTACTGCTGCTGACATGTCAGTAGCATGAAACAGCTTGTAATTGTCAGGATGATGTTATTATCTGCCATTTGCTAAATGGAGCACCAGCTTGGCTTAGAGTCTCTTGCACTGTTTTCTGTGCAAGAAACTTGGAGTTTGTCAGCCAGCATGGATAAATTTGTCATTGGGTATAACCCTTTCTGGGTCATTCAGGTGTAGGTTAAAAAGAAAAATGACTATAATGCTGGTGAGAGGTATATTCATTTGGCAGCCCTCATGCTGAACTCAATGTACTGAAAGCAAAGCCTGCGGGCAAGAGCCTTGAGTCCAAGTTTCCAGAGAGCCCTTTACCCCATTGCTCCTCGCTCCTGACCTAACATCCATCTTAAGAGGTGAAGCAAGAGTTCGTGTCCCTGGCTTCTTCAAACATGAAACTATAGCCCAACTCCCAGTCAGGCTGTCAGTTATTGCCAATTTACAGGGCTAAGGGAAAAGGCTTTATGGCCTCTTAGAAGCAGAGAAGGGAAAGAAAGAAAAAAAAGTGGGGTGAATCTGAGCTTGGGAGATGCTATCAATGTGCATATTTCACTTTGTCATTAGTTAATTTCCTAAAGCTCTCTGCCTTGTAAAAATCTGCTATCACACTGACAGCTAAAAGAAAAATGCTAAAGGGCATTTGGTGTCCACATACCAGTTTGTGGATAAATTATAACTTTCCCCAAAATGAAACCTATAAAGCAGTGGATCTCAAAATTTAGTGTATATTAGAATTATCTGGACGGCTTGTTAAAGCTCCCTCCGAGCTTCTGACTCAAGAGGCCTAGGATGGCATCTGACAATTTGCATTTCAAACAAGATCCCAGGTGAGAATGATGCTATTGATCAGGGAAGCACAACTGAAGAACCATTGTTTTAAACATTACTGTAAAATCTAGTTTTAAGATCATTTTGTTTATCAGTTGATATAAACACTGCACACGTACTTTAAACCTCAAAAAAACAAACAAAAAACTATGTGAAAGAGGTGTTGAATCCAGTATATGGAAGGTGCATTACAGGAACTGAATCCATAGGGCAAAATTTCCTTTTCAGTGTCCACACATATTCTGGAAGAAAATGAGGAGGAATAAGATGATAGGCATGCCTGACATTAAAGAAAAGCTTATTCGTGCCTAATGCAATGGAGAATTTGTTTAAGAACAGTTCACAGGTATGATAGTCTGACCCTTCAGTGAGCCGAGTTCATGAAGTCCTTAGCTGTTGGGTGAATACGTGCAAATGAAATACAGGAGATTATAACACAGGCAGATGTAATGTAAAATGGTGACATATCTTCTACCATTCTCAGAGTTAAAAGACAGAGTGTATGACCTAGCCTTTCCTTAAGTTTCTTTTTGATTTTTTCCTATGTATCTATCTTCCCACTTGGAGAAGCTAACCCGGTTGTATTGCTACAGATTATTTGGATAGGCAACCTGATTTTAAAAAATGATATGCTTAAGTGTTGGAAGAAGATACTATAGTTGACACTAGTAATTCTCAGTTGGGGAAATTCTGACCCCCAGAGAACATCTGGAAATGTCTGGAAACATTTTTGATTGTTACACTGGGGAGGTGCTACTGGCACCTAGTGGGTAGAGGCCAGGGATGCTGCTAAACATTCTACAATGCACAGGACAGCCCCCGACTACAAAGAATTATCCAGCCCAAAATGCCAATAGTGCCAAGGTTGATAAACCCTGGTTTACATCCAGGAAATAAATGGACTGAAGAGAATCTCTCTCTTCACATGCACTGCCTTGGATGTGAAAGAAATAAGATTAGACTATAGTACAGGATTAGAGAATCTCTCCAGAAACTTGGTCACACCCTGCTCCACCCTTATGGCTATAGACGTGGCACATTGCAACCTTACACATGAAATGAATATACTAGAAATAAAATTAAATTCCCATCTAACATAGAGTACAATTTACCTATTTCTTTCTTTAATAGGTATTAATTGTTATCAAATATACAAGACTCCAATTGGCTCTTATTATATCCCCTGGGTGATAATACTGATGGCCACCCTCCTGACAGTGCTGCTAGGACTGACAGCCAAAAATCCTCAAGAACAATCTTTCCAAATTTGACTCAAGCAATTCAAGTTTATTTGTCTTTTGTAATAAAGTCGGCATATTAAAAACTTATAAACACAAATTGCTCCAATGAAAGCATTTTAAATAGACTTCTCAACAGAGGGTTTTTTTTTTTTTTTTTGGCATGCTTCAGTGATAGTGATTCTTTTTATCAGTCAAAGTAAAAGTAAATCAATATTTATGTCATCCAAGAAATCTGACTAATGCTAGGAATTACTGAATAGGCAATTACATTTCAAATGCAAAATTTAACAAAATAGTGGTATAATGCAGGAAGCAAATGAAGTAGCAATACAGCAAAACCAAGTGTATTTCAAAGAGCCCACTGATTTGAAGCTTTTCCACAATCCGTTTTCAAACCTTCTTTTGATATTCATAAATTCAAATTAAATAATAGAATTGATGAAAGAAATAAGAGATGTCTTAAAGGTATCATCTTTCAACATAATGTTCTTGGGTAGTTTATGACTATAAACAGAGTGGCAGCTTTATCTACTTTAACAGTGAGCTTCAGGGAACAAAGTTGAAAAGTATGTTCATGATAAAATATGTCAAGTTCGTTAAATGCTTAACATATCATAAGTAAAGAGTTATTTTTTTATAAGTGCATACATATTTCTCCCCTACTCTAAACTCTAACATACATTTATTAATCTAAAATATCTCCTTTCCTACTGTGGAACTGGAAAAATAATACGACTCAATAAAAATCATTCTTTGAATTTACTTACTTGGTGATTATAATTGTCAAATTAGTTTGACATATTATCCCTATAACATTCAGCACAGGACCTAGAATTCATAAGTAACAGATAAACTCTGCTGAATCATACCACTCTATATATGATTCTATTTGTTTATACATTTTTATATTTCTATAATTGTATGCATATCAATATATAGTTCTATACATTGATTCTTCTAAAATCACATTACTATTTATTACCTAACCAAAGATGTGCAATAAGTTACACTTTATTTATGCATCCATTCCATTGATAACAATTTTTTTTTCTTTTTTTTTTTTTGTGAGGAGGAGTAGCCCTGAGCTAACATCCGATGCCAATCCTCCCCTTTTTGCTTGAGGAAGACTGGCCCTGGGCTAACATCCGTGCCCATCTTCCTCTACTTTATATGGGATGCCGCCGCAGCATGGCTTAAGAAGCGGTGCGTCGGTGCGCGCCAGGGATCCAAACCTGCGAACCCCAGGCCGCCTCAGAGGAGCGTGCGCACTTAACCACTTGCACCACTGGGACAGCCGCTGATTGATAACAATTTTTGAATGCCTTCTTTCTTTCTTTATTTGCTAGGGGCTCTTCCAGGCACTTAAGATGACCAACTCCATGATTTGCCTGCGACTTTCCCAGTTTTAGCACTGAAATTCCATGTGAGTTTGAAAGGAAAAACTTATACAGAAAGTTATATAACCTTTCACTCTATCTAGTCATAATGTCGAGTTTTGTAATTCAATGGGCAGCACAGTAGAGAAAAACATCATATATATGTAAGTTTACAAAGCAAAAGCAATTCCAAATACATTGATCCAAATAATCCTGAAGCTGAGTTCTATTAAATCTTTGAACACAATTCTCCCTAAACCTTTGGTTCTAAATATCAAGCAAGTGATACAGGAATTACAGTTGACTCAAAGTCATGGATTCAAAGCTTGTAGTCTCAGGTTATTTATTCTGTTCTATATCCTCTGTATTTATTTATGTTTTCTCTGGCCTCCAAACCTTCAGTTTTCAGTAAAGAAATTGTCACAAGTACATTTTTGTATTCTACAGAGAGAGTCCATGTCCTACTGATGCTAAGTTTACTCTCTTCCTAAATCTTAACTTTTCTCCTACTCGACACATCTAAAATCACCATGAATTCACAGGAAAATACACAGGCACAATAAACGGCAGAGTTGGTAATAGAACAGCTGAGCATTCATTACAAAGTCAGATGAGTTCTCTGTCATTTAAGGAGACAGGAGAGACTGACATTAAAATACGGTTCATTAAAAGTGAATTTTAGCCTGGCCATTTACAGTGCCAAAACATTTGGAGACTATTCTAATTTATATTGGAACGTCTTCAAAAATATTTGAACTCCTAACTAAACACAAGAGAGTTGGTTAGTAGAAGGCTTTGGGTTTTGTACTGAAGCAACTGATCTATTTATTTTTCAGAACACTGCCATATATCAGCCTAAGTATCCTTCAACACAAACTCAGTTATGCTTTTAAAAAGTGCTATTTTCTTCTCACCCTCCAATTTTTACCTTACCATTTTTGCTGGAATATGTGTTGACAAATAGTTCAAGGAAATAAGTGGTAAGGAAATTAAGCTAATCCCCTCCTCTCCCCCGCAAAGACACACACACATACAGATTGTTCATTCTTATCTAAAGAGAAGACAGAGAATCAGAGCTCAGTCAGCGAACATGGTGAAAAGGTATAAGTGAATCTGACGCAATAGATAGCAGAAGTAGAACTGTCCCTTCTTGTCCTTGCAAAGCTATCTTATCTCAGGAGCTACCTCAAACAACATTCATGTTTTCCTCTCCAATATTTGAGGTGAAGTTGTTTATTCACATGATGATTTATAACATCTTTAACCTTCACATTTTTTAATTCCTCCTAATATCTTTTTGGATATTTAAGTGGTACCTCTTTAAAAAGTGAAAAGACTCTTACAGTTGGCTTTGGGGAGCTTTTGAGTCAACAGTAGGATAATGCCAATTCATAAGAAAAAGTATTACCTAGGCAAGGATCAAAGGCTATTTTACTTTCAATTCCTATTGACTAGTAATATATAACATTTTATTCCTCTAATATCTCTTTTTTGCCAAGAAAAAACAAAAACATCACAACCAGATCTTGCTAATAGTTTCAGTACCCAATTTCAAATTTTATCTTCATTCTGAAGACTTACCAGGTCTTACCAGTCAAGGTAAATCAATCCTTTCCCTGTTTTCTCTCACTGGGCTACTCAAGCCTTTTCACTTCCCTTCCCAATTCCAAATGGTTTACATATTTCTCAAGGGCAGAGACCTTGTGACTTCAGCACATTTCCCAAATACCAAGCGTAGTGCCTTACCCAGCACAGGTGCTCGATGAATGCATGAGATTAGGCACAGTATACAGTGGACCATCAGAGTTAGTCAAGAATGATTCTTGTTTACATTTTATGTATAGTGTCATTTACATTACAAGTAAAAAGGAGTTTTAGTTGTATTTGTGTATTCCACCCTCCCAATATCTTGTTTACAAACATATTGGAATTCACCATAAGTTACTATCAAGTTTACTGACTCACTGTTGATTCATTTATTTAACAAATACCTTTTGCTAAGCATGCATTTGTATAACAAGTACAACATGCCTTAGTTGTACTATGTCTTTAATAAATATAACAATGAGCAGAACCCAGATTTCAATCCAGATCTGTCTGAAGCTTGGTCTCTTTAATCTCTATCCTTTTTTGTCTCCCAAATCTTTGGGCTGACTCCAGTATGTTAAACTGAGTCAAATTAGTTTGTTATATATTTTCTTGGTGACAACTGAAATTTATATTCATATTTTTCTTATTTCTACTTTTCTTCTGCTTCAAATTCTCTCTATAACTCCTTTCCAATGCTAAGGATGACACATAATCTGTTTATAAAATATTTATAAATATAGCAGTCAATATTACATTTTATTTGTATCTATATTCAGAGCTGATATTCATCTGGGGCATGCCGATAAGAACAGACTGTTTATTTATATCTGCTGTCAATTCATTTTGCCTAGTGTGTGTGTTACACCATTTCTGTAGCACCTCCATGTCTCATACCTTATGATCAGGCTGTCCGAGGTGAACCAAGACCATTCTAGTTTCCTACTGCCAGTGTGGCAGTCAAGGAGCCAGTTGGCAACCAGTGGAGCAGACAGGGCAAGACTGACTAAATCATGTCATGCACATTTTTTACTTATACTTCCACAGCACTTTTTTCTTTTCTTCTGGTAAACACACCTAGTTTTCTTCTAGGGAACTCTCCTTTTGACACCACTCCCTTTGACACCACGCTTGGTAGGATGTCAAAGTGCTCTGTCAGTTTCCCTTGTGCCCCACCAATCAGTGGGCTTATTGTTCAAACAAAGCCAATTTAATTGTCATTCATTGAAATTTTAATCTAAGCCGGCCCAGTGGCTTAGCGGTTAAGTGCTTGCGCTCCACTACTGGTGCCCGGGGTTCAGATCCCGGGCGCACAGCGACGCACCGCTTCTCCAGCCATGCTGAGGCAGAATCCCACATACAGCAACTAGAAGGATGTGCAACTATGACAGACAACTATCTACTGGGGCTTTGGGGGTAAAAAAAAAGGAGGAGGATTGACAATAGATGTTAGCTTAGAGCCGGTCTTCCTCAGCAAAAAGAGGAGGATTAGCACGGATGTTAGCTCAGGGCGATCTTCCTCACACACACACACAAAAAAAGAAATTTTAATCTTGAACAAAGAGACAGAAAAAAACAAAAAATAATTAAACAGTTTGTCTCACTGGCAATGCTCTGACGATACTGTGTATTAGTTTCTAACATGTGCGTTATCAAGTATAGCTCTGTCTTTGTGCTTTCTGGGGGTCGTCCCACACCCCCAGGCATTCCTTAAATGTGTCAATATTATCAGTTGAATTGTGTCCTCCAAAAATATATGTTGAAGTCCGAATCTCCAGTATCTGTGAATGTGACCTTAAACGAGAATGGGGTTGTTGCAGAAATAATCAAGTTAAGATGAGGTCATTAGGGTGGGCCCTAATTCAATATGACTGGAGTCCCTATAAGAAGAGAAGAGACACAGAAACAAACACACAGGGAATACGCCATGTGATGACAGAAGCAGAGATTGGAGTAATGCATCTATAAGCCAAGAACTGCCAGCAACATGAGAAGCTAAGAAAGGGGCATGGAAGAGATTCTCCCCTAGAGCCTTCAGAGAGAGCATGCCAACACCTAGATTTCAAATGCTTAGCCTGCAGAAATGTGAGAGAATAAATTTCTGTTGTTTTAAGCTACCCAGTTTGTGGCACTTTATGTCGGTCATAGAAAACTAATATAGCCAGTTACTCCAAATTCTTCAAGAAAAAAAAAGATCTTAAAAAAAAGCTTTGAGAACCTGATAGTGATTACTAGCCAAACCTCAATTTTATTCAGATATCATTTGTATGACTATTTACAAGGAGGTTGAGTCTCTCCTCCACCCTAGACATAGTAATCCCATTCTAAATTGCCACTTATTAATCTAAAAAAGCCACGTGATCTAGCTCTGGCCAATGACTCACAGGGGAATCTGCTAAGAGGCTTCTGGAAATGGGTCTTCCCCCTAAGGAAAGAGACTGGAGGGAGGAGAGGCATTTGTCCCCAACTGTTTACCTCCTGCTACAGAAATTGTCCCATGGGGTATGGCAGATGCCTTGTAACCATGTGTTCAGACATCACCCACACACTGAGTGTTTATCAGAAGTGGAATGACCTTGGGTACTTGTGTAAGCCACAGCACAAACCCTGGAATCAGTAGACGCTGGACTTATGTGAGCGTAATAAACCCCATTACATTAGCCACTTTTTGTTGTGTATTCTGGTACCTCACGTCAAAAGCATCTTAACTGTACAATATCCAGTAGGTCAGCTGGTCAACAAGAGTGGCATTAGTGATCAAATATTTGAAGGTAATCTCTGATTAGAGCAAGGACTATTTGTGTTTGTTTTCTGGTGTTACACTACATGATGTGGGTGTCTTTTTACCAAACTACAAAGTAATCAAGGGTTATAGATATTGATCAGTCAAGCTAGAATCCCTAAAATGTCCTGAAAACTGGATTCCTCTTTAGTCTTGTTCTAATATTTTCAAGGTCCCTGAGTCACAGACTTTTGGGTATTTTTAGCTTTGATTTGGGAGAGAATAAGAGAGAGAAAAAACTGGGACAGGGAAATAAAAAGAGAGTGATGAAACTAAATGAACAGCTCTAACATAATGTCCACTTGGGATAGATTAAGAGTACAAATTTTTATTCCTAGAATCTGGATGAGGGGCCTGAATCATGGTAGAGTTGTCCACTAAAAAAATCATTTTGGTAAAAAGTGTCTTGCAGATTTAAAGACATAGAATTTAGTTTGGGAAGAAACATTAGAAAATGTCCTTGCGAGTCAGAGAGCTTTCATCCTTTCAAGCAAACCAAGCTAAGCGTAGGTTAGAAATGGATTTTTTTTTTCTATCTTTCTGCTTTGCCATAATTAGCATGCTTCCATTCTTTCTCATAATTGTCTCCTTCTTCAAATCCAGATACTATGGCCATGCTCACAGCAGGAAGTGGGGTGGTGGGACAGAGGGGCAGCTATATCTGCATGGTTTACTAGGAAAGCCATTCCACTTCCCCCAATAGACTTTCCCTTTAGGCTCATTAACTTCAACTGGGCCTCAAGACCACAGTTAGTTGCGAGGCAGAATGTCAAAGCAAGAAATAGAATTCTTATGGCTGAGTAATATCAATTATTATCTATCATCCACTGTAAACCAAAACAGGGTACTCCAAGCAAGGTAGAAAGAACAAATAGATCTGGGGTGGGCAAATAGTGGTGTCTGCCATACTAAGAATGTTAATAAAGGTGTCTAGATAGTTTCTTCTCTGAGCATTTTGGTTAATATAATCTTCCTTTGCCGCAATTTCACATACAGTCAGAAAAGAGTTAACATTATCTGCGTGACCTAGATGAGTTCAGACAGAATAAATAACACTTGATTAAGGTGTTTTAATGGCTAAGCTAGTGCTTGTTTGCATGTTGGCATTATAAAATGTAAAGAAAGTCTTTTTAATATAAAACGTGAGGCACTAGAGTGGGGCAAAAGACTTTGAACTTATTAAATGTTGAATTTAATATTTTAGAAAATTATCATAGGGAACTCTATGGAATTACATATTGATATTTACTTAATAGGATTTCACAGTGTGTATATGTATATGAATAAATATATATATTTTTTGATATTATTTTGTATATGGGATGTCATAGATGTTGAGTTATCTTCTGCGTTCGTATTTTATTTTTATCACAGGCTATTTTTCATATTGCCTTATTACCATAGGAATACTTCCTACAGAGAAAATGTGTTTAAGCCATTATGCTAAATGTATGGTAACTACTATATCTTATGTTATGGTTTGCTATATGATTTATCTTATCAAGTAGGAAAACAAAGGATGAATTATATCCTCTTTATATAATGTTTACTTTAAATTCTATATAGTGCAATACATTTACTTCCTTGGACTGTTTTGTTCCTCTTATTCTCAATCATTGTAAATATTTGCACTTGTGGGCTGCCTGTAGCTTCCATGTGCTGGAGAGTGAAAAGGACGAAATGACAGAGGAAGAACAAAATTTAGTATCAACCTTCATGCAAATGCAATGCACAGAAGAGATTCTGATTTATATTTCTATTATGTGAAATTAGGATTTCATTTCTGCCTTTTCACACTTTCAAAGAACTCCTATTTACCAAGGCAGAGTCATGGGGCTCACAAAGCAGCTGTGTGGCTCTGTAACCATCTGAAGTCCAGCTGTGACTGTGGATTGTCAAGTATATTAGAATGAGGAAAACTTTCTGAAGACCATTTCCAGTATCTATGCTCAAATTCAGCCTATGAAGGTTTTACGAAAAATTAGAGATGATGACTCAGCTTGTTGCATCCATGCTTTGCAGGCAGAATTTATCTTTTTGAAAAAAAATATAGGCTAAAAATGCAAGTATAATTCTCACTTATAAATCAAACTTAGGAAGTCTTCTTTCTTTATGGACATGAAATTGGAAATATTTATATGTATCATTCACCTTATTCAAACTATCAGGACACCCCTTGACCTGGTGAGAAAGGAAGGTAAATGTTGTGAAGTTATTGTTCTATTTCATGTATATAAACCCTTGTTAGGCTAGACAAAGGAAGGTGGTTTGACCTTGAATAAGCAAGTAATATTACCTGAAAGCCCTGAGTAAAAGCCACGTTTTTAACAGTGGGTCAATGGGGGGGGGGGGGGGGGACGACAATATGCCTGAAGCCAATTTGTAAAAGGACCAGTTCTCAGAAAGTTATGAGAAAAATACATTAAATTTGGTCGAGGATAATTTGTTGGAGCTGTTTATTGCCAGAGGCATAAGCAGGGACAAAGACAGTTAGGTGGCAGGCGGAGATTTGAGTACAAATGCAAGGGCAAAGGGAAGGGAAGACAGAATCACGGGCAGGTGAAGGTGAAGTGGCCGAGTGTAAGTCCTCAAAGCTAATGAGAAACATCAGTGTTTAAGGGAAAGCTCATCCATTCATATAAAATGTTGAGAAATGAGGAAGTACTAGGTGTCTAAAATTAGTTATTCCATAAATTCAGTATTTGGCAAGTTGATTTTTACTGAATTGGCTTTTAAAGAACTGACGTTGGCTGAATTTGACAGCACCAAAAACCACTACACACTTCAGATTAAATTTTTCTTTTAGCATTCATGGAAAGTATTCTTTCAGGTAGTGCAAATGACTTTAATCCAATCAGACCAACAACTGGCTCTGAACCAGATGAGAGGGTGGAAGATCAAGTTGAACTGGGTAGGAGGGAAGGGACATCTGGTCTCAGGGCTTCCACAGGTGGAGAATTATTGTGAATAATAGAAAAAGGTAGAGAACAGACCAAATGTCTGGCAATAGGGCAAGGTTAAATAATATGCAGAATAGAGATTTAGGCATTTATGTGATAATGAATATTTATCAACATGGAAAGATACATTAGATCATAGAGTGTGAGAGCAGAAACTATGCTGTGCTCACTATTAAACCTAACACAGTGCCTGGTATAAAGAAAAAGGGATCTGATTGTCAAAGTTAATCTAAAATATCACGTTTCTGTAAAAAAAATTTTAAAGACTATTTCCTAAGGTTTTAACAGTGCTAAGTATTTTTTCAATTATTTATCTATAATTTCTACTTTATATCAATGAATGTTTTAATTTTTAAAGAAAAAATAGAATTAGACTAATAGAATTCCATTGTTTTGAAATTGTTTGCCAACTTCTTATCCTCCTTTTGTATCTTGAATATATACATATATTCATCTGAATTCTTGAATTCAGATTGTATATGTAACCCAATTGGACACAGAGACCCATTGTGACACCCCCTACACACACAAAAAAAGCAGCTCCATATATTCATATTGCAACTGATACTTAAGAAGCACTATGTCACATACAGCATTCTGCTTAGCTCTATTGAAGGCATG
Source organism: Diceros bicornis minor (assembly GCF_020826845.1). Lineage (NCBI taxonomy): Eukaryota > Metazoa > Chordata > Mammalia > Perissodactyla > Rhinocerotidae > Diceros > Diceros bicornis. Next base: position 79,961,563 of record NC_080740.1, on the reverse strand, counting down.
CATGTCAAGATAATCCCAATATTCTGCTTTCGTGCATATATATTGCTACGCAATGGACATGTGGAAAGGCCACTAAAGTGCCTATTGCACATTAGATAAGCAGTGATTACTGTAAGTAAAGAAAACAGAAGCTATGCTCAAAGAACCCTTTGGGAGAGGAAGTGAAAATACAAAAGTTTAAGTAGTGTTGGAAAATATTCTTTATAAAAGTAATAGTCACTCAAGAGTCATCTTTAGCATATAGATATTCGCATAGAAGTTCATTAATATAGGTTCACTAACCGTTAAGAATGGTTTGTTATACTCATTCTTTACTCCAATTCACACTGAGATTCTAAATATGTCTGCAGGTTTTCTAGGTAAAATTTGGTTTAGTAGAAATCTTAATTTGGAATGCTTTCCTTAGTTCCAAAGCATTAAGATATTCTCTTAACTGATGTTATTGAAATAATAAAATCTCCTCCCTACCCCAACCCACTGCAATCCATTTCTTTGTTCAAGGGAAGAACATTTGTATATTGCCACCTTTTCCCACACAGTGATTAGTAAAGAAAAGAAGTTTGCTTAAGAATCAATTCTGGCTCAATTGTACAGGAATTTTTCCCGTCTTCACAAAGGTTCTGTGGGGTTTTTGTTCTTTTGAAAAATTAAAGTAGAAAAATTAGATAGATGTTTCTATTAGAAAAGGACCTCTGGGCGTGGTCTGGAGGTGAAAGAGAGAGAAAAGGGGAACTGATGGTGCTCTACATAATAATGCAAAGACCTCTATCTATTGCTAACGGGAAATTAGGCTTGAAGTGATAAAGTGCACTCTCGATAATGCTCCTAAAAAACAGTTATCTTAGACTAATAAAAATGAATTATGGGAAATAAGCTGAGGATTTGGCGGCCTCATGAATGCCTCTATGGGTGAAAGAAACAACTCTAAGGCAACACTAATCCTTGAAGGAAGGAAGTAAAGATTTGCATTCTAATAGATTGAATTGATCCAAATTACTCTCCCCATTATCACTATCTTTTCCCTTAGTTTGTTTTATTTTCTGCATGGTATCTATCACTATATAAAATAATATTGACTGCTTATTTCTTGTTCATTGTTCCCTCCCTGAACTAAAATGTAAGCTTCATGAGAACAGGAGTTCTGTCCGCAATGATTATTGATATATCCACTTCCCTCTAAGGGTGCTTGGAACAAGGTAGTCACTCAATGAACATTTGTCATTTGAATGTGTGAATGAGTAATATTATGAAGAGCTAAGGAACAGGGAAATTAAGAGGAGCTGAGGTCAGCATCATCATTCACATCTTGGAAATATTATAGTGCTAGAGAACCAGAGTGTGACAATTAGGGGAAACAGTAGAGTACTCTGGTAGAGATGAGAGCAGTTGGGAGAAGAAGGAGATACAATGAAGCAACTATGGTTTTGGCAGATTCAGATACAGATGTCAGAAACCATTCTATATGGCCTATGAAAGTGGCCTATGAAGCAGAGGAAATGGATTCTTGATTTACTTTTAAAAGAGATGAGCTGCTCAACTTACCACAACTTCTCATAGGACCTAACTTCTAATTTCTGAGTTCTAAAGAAAGGTTATCCAATCCATATTTCCTGAACTGTATCTAAGCTATGTTTTAAGTGCATGGTAATCGTACATTGCAAAGTACATCTGTATATTCCTAAGCATTTCTTGGCTTGCAGTCTGGAAAATGTCAGTAGCTTATATCTCATGGGATATGCTGTAAACATTTTTATTAAATCCCATTCTGATTCTGTCTCTTACTGTCTGGAGAAACATGGCTCCTGTTACCTTCCACTTCCTGAGAGAATTCTACAGATAGAATGTAGAAAACATAGGTCACTTCAACACTGCTCACTACTATGTGTATGTGTATGTGAACAGTGTGTGTGTGTGTACAGTGTATGTGAATAATATTTGTGTGTGTACAGTGTGTGTGTGTGTGTGAAGAGTGTGTATGTTTGTGTGTGTGTGTGTATATACATCTTTCTTGATTTAGGATAAAAATTCTGATGGAACGAATTGTTGAAAGACTGTCATGATTTCTTAGCAAGTAGAAACCCAGATTGTCTTCCAGCTCTAAATTTCAGACGATAAAAAGATCTAGAAGTCAGTGGGCATTTTTCGTTAAGTGGGAGTTCTGAATAATAATTATTTATTAGAAACCACAAGACCAAATGAAGGGTAAGGGATCATATATTCATTATACATAGAGAGACATCAAAGTGACCTGAACTGAGAAAAGACTACCGTGAGCTGTAAAATACAGGCCCTGCAAGATATTATTCTAGATTGAATGATTCAGACATTGAGAAATACAGTACATCATATTGCACTCTGATTATAAAAGAGACCAAAGAAACAAATACTTATTTACATTTGTAATATGATAAAAATATAGTGAAATTTAAGCACTTTGGGCTTGTTATGGAATGACCTCCAATCAAGTCACGAAATGCATTCCTGAAAACCTTTAAGGAAAATAGAGCATGATTTTCACATATGGTAAGATAGCATCACTGGGACTTTGTGAGTATTTGTGAGAAATATACTTGAGTGTTTTATGAATACTCTTATAAGAGTTTTTTTTAGGACGTATGTCAAACATATCCAGGATAGTTCACCATTAGCAGGATCTGTGATTATGGAATAGAGTGTATCCAACAGCTTGGTTGACAGCTCCACTTGGATGCTTAACACATGTGCCAAATGTGGCATGCCCAAAGGGGAAAAAAAAAAAAACATCTCTTATATTTAGCCTCAAGACTTGCTTTCCCCAATCTTTCACATCTCAGTAAATGTCATTGTCACCTACCCAATTGTTCAAGCCAAAAATATCAGTATTACCCTTATCCTTTTGCTTTCCCCTGTCCCTATATTCTATCCATTGGCAAACCATTTTGATCCTACCTCTAAAATGCTTTTTCTCTATGCAACAGATAAATGTTTAAAACATCAACAACTATCTTAAATTCCCACAATTCATTTTCTATATAGCAGCCCAAGTGATCTGTTTGAAATGTAAATCATATTATATCTATGTCCTGATTAAAACCCTTCAGGGATTTCTAATCATTATTAGAATAAAATTCAAGCACCCTAGCACTTATAATATTGCCCCAGTCTATAATCTCCAACTGTACCCCCTCCTCCAATTTTCATCACTCATTCTTCTCTGGACATCTTTTTAAATTCCGTTTTTTAAACAGGACAAGACAGGGAGGTTCCAGTTATAGGGGACTTTCCCACTAAAAGCAAGTATAAGTCTTGGATGGAATACAAATATCTGAGGACTCAGAAAAATAAATGGTAGCAGGTGTATTGGGAAATGAGGCTAGAATTCCAAGTATCACTAAACTGGTGGTGAATTTTCCTTTTCCCCCTCTCCTGAATTGCCTGGCCTAGACCTAAAGGAGCATAAAATTGCATGCTGAAGGTAGAAAGAGCTTCAGGAGTTCCAAGGAACTGGAAAGAAGACTCCTAAAACGCAGAGAAAGTGGGAGAATTCCCTGTGGTTCGTTTTCTTCTTCTTTTCCACTGTCTCTTGCACTCTAGCCCCTAGGGAATCTTACAGCTGAAGCAGCAGCAGTGGTGGTTGAGCAGGAACCTAAAACTCGGAGGGAGGGAACTTTTCTTAATAGAGGAGCCATGATCCCAAGAACATGGGAATGATCTCTGTTGCTTCTTTTTCTTGTTATATTTTTACTACTTGCCTCCAAATTCATACTCAGTTGTGGGAAGTGCGTAGAAGAGCAGGTAAACTAAAACCCAAGCTCTCTGACCAGAGGATCTGGAAAGGGAGCTCCAGGGAACTGGGAAGTATCAAGGAGATTGCAGAGAGGAGGGAGCTCAAGAGAGAAAGATCAATACCATAAAGTTGTCTATGAACTCCTGCACTCACCTCTGAGCTTAACATGCAGGGATCCGACCCTAAACAGGATATCAAAGGCTTTGAAACTAAGCTATGATGAGACCACTATCCAGGCCCTGAATGACTATTAAAAAGTGAACACACCAACTGATACAAATAGTACTGCAAACACTTTAAAAACTGCACTCACATTGGAACCACAAACCAAAGAAAGTAGATTAGAGCTTTCACCTTAAACCTAAATAGGTCAATCGCCTACTAAGAGAAGAAAACCAACCTTCTTATGAATTAAATAAGAGTCAAAGATTCACAACACAATATTCAAAGTGTCCAGGATACAATCCAAAATTACTTGGCATATGAAAAGAATCAGGGAAATCTTATCTTAATGCTTAAAGGAAAAACAATCAAAAGATACAAAAACCAAGATGACAGAATTGTCGTATTTATCAGATTAAGACATTAAAGCAGCTATTATAAATGTGCTTTAATAGGCAAGTGCAAACACTCATGTAATGACTAGGAAGACTGAAAGTCTCAGCAAAGAGTTAGAATATATAAAGATGAATCAAATGGAAATTTTATGACTGAATAATACAATGATCAAAATAGAAAATTCACTAGATGGCCTAAACAGGAGAATGGAGATGGCAGATTAAAGAGGCAGATAACTTCAAGACAGATCATAAGAAATTAAGCATTTTGAAAAACAGAGAGAAAAAAACATTAAAAAAAAATGAACAGAGCCTCAGTGTCCTGTGAGACAATATAAAAAAGTCTAACATTGGTGTCATCTGAGTCACAGAAGGATAAAAAAAAAGTGTGTGGTACAGAAAAAGATGTCTGAAAAAAATAACTGGAGATTTCTCTAGTTTGGTGAAAGACCCACTTAACAGAAGCAAGAGGAAGGCTCAGGAAATTCCAAGCAAGATAAACTCAAAAAATCCACATGCATACACAGCATAATCTAACTTCTGAAATTAAAGACAAATACAAAAAACTTGAATGTAGCCAGGGACTCACTATGTATGGAGGATACTGATTCACAATGACTGTATATTTGATATCAGAATCCAGGGCAGTCAGAAGGAGGTGGAACAACATTGTTAAAGTGCTACAAAAAATTTCTATATTAGAATTCTATATCGGCTAAACATATATTTCTAAAGAAAGGTGAAATAAAGATATTCTCAGATGACACAAAACTAAGAGGATTCATCACCAGTAAGAAACCTGTAACATAAGGATTAAAAGAAGAGTAACAGAAGTGGTAAACATCTGGATAAATATAATAGACTATTCTTCTCCTCTTCAGTTCTTTAAAATATGCACGATGATTGAAAGCAAAACTTATGACAATTTATAATGGCATATTCAATATATGTAGTTGTAATATATGAGAACTACAACACTAAAGAGGAGAGTAAAAGGACCTATATTGTGGTAAGGTTTCTGCTTATCATGTGAAGTGGTAAAACATTAAGTTTTTGTAGACTGCAGAAAAAAATAAGTACATGTGCCATAATCCCTATAGAGAAACTACTAAAAAACTATACAAAGTGATATTATCAAAAACTCAATAGATAAATTAAAACGGAATACTAAAAATGGTTTAAATATTTCAAAAGGGGGCAAGAAAGGGGAAACAGAAGAATAAAAATTAGAGGAAAAAGCCATTTTACTGTTTGTTTTTACTAAATCCAAACACTGATAATTTATTAAGTGTAGTGATTTAAACTCACTAATTAAAAGACAGAGATTGTCAGAATGAATGAAAAAAACCCATATCTATGTATCTATGACAACCTTATTGTATATATAATTATATAATTGGGTTAAAAGTAAATGGATTGCAAAAATATGCTAAGCAACCACTAATCAAAAGAAAGCTGGAGTAGCTATATATTAATATCGGACAATGTAGACTTCAGACCGAGGAAAATCACCAGGGAAAAGGATGGACAGTATATAATGTTCATTCTCATTTCAAGGCCTCTAAACCTAGTTGCGTATCTGGAACACTGGTGAGCATGTGGCTGGCTTTTTCTCATCCTTTAAATCTCGGCTCAAATATGATCTCTTAAAAGAAGTCTCTCTAACCACCCATCCCCAGTCCACCCTATCATATCACGCTATTTATTTCCTTCAAAACACTTTTCATAATCTGTAATTAAATTTCTTTTTTTGCTTCTGTATTTTTTCTTTTACCCCAGTGGTATGTACGCTCCTAGAAAAAAGTGTCTACTTAATGATCCTCAGTTCTTCACATATTGCTTTGCAAACTACAGGCTCTTAATAAATAATTGTTGAATAAACAAATGACGGACTGACTCAAACATATGACCTCTACCTTAGTAATAGGTTTACTCTATTATGTTGTTAGGATTAAGCAAAATAAACCAAAGAAAGCACACATCACAGTGCTCCTAATAGAGCATTGTTCAACAAATATTACTAGTTGATATTGTCATCATTATTTAGCATCCAGAACAGATAAATTGTGTTCTAAAAAGTAAGCTAATGGCTTTTTGCACAGGCCATGAGCTAATCTATTGCCAAGTTTCCGACCCCAACTAACTTCCACGTGGTGCTTATTCCAAAGGTTACTGCACCATGAAAGAAGACAGATGGCAAATGGGAGAGGTAAACAGTCATCAAATAGTATTTTTTCTACTTATTTGAGCTATTTTAGTTATGCCATTTCTATGCTTTCAGTGATCACTTATTAGCAATGTAAGCCTAGAGGATATATATAAGTATTTCAGAAATATGGCATTATTATTACCAATAATCATAATAGTAACAAGTACCTTGCAAGTATATATCCTATAAAAATTCTTTTCCTCACTTAAAGAATGCAGATATGAATGCTCCTGCAATTTGAAAGGATAAGTTTAAGTAAAAGATGTGGAGACTGTGAAAATTTACACTACAACAATCAAAGATATCAAGAGAACATTTACCTCCAAAAAGAATGCAGTAGTTCCCTCGTATCCACTGTTTCGCTATCCACAGTTTCAGTTACCCGCAGTCAACTGCAGTCCAAAAATATCAAATGGAAAATTCCAGAAAAAAACAATTCATAAGTTTTAAATTGTGCGCCTCCATTCTGAGTAGCACGATGAAATATAGCACCATTCCACTCCATCCCTCCCAGGACATGAATCATCCTTTTGTCCAGCATATCTACGCTGTATATGCACTACCCACTTGTTAGTCACTTAGTAGGCATCTTGGTTATCTGATCAACTGTCACAGTATCGCAGTGCTTGTGTTCAAGTAACATTTATTTTACTTAATAATGGCCCCAAAGTGCAAGAGTAGTGATGCTGGCAATTTGGATATGCTAAAGAGAAGCTGTAAAGTGCTTCCTTTAAGTGAAAAGGTGAAAGTTCTTGATTTAATAAAGAAAGAAAAAAAAATAATATGCTGAGGTTGCTAAGATCCATGGTAACTTTTATCACAGTATACTGTTACAGTTGTTCTATTTTATTATTAGTTATTTTTGTTAATCTCTTACTGTGCCTAATATATAAACTAAACTTTATCATAGGCATCGTATGTATAGGAAAAACATAGTATATATAAGGTTCATTACCATCTGCGGTTTCAGACATCCACTGGGGGTCTTGGAATGTATCCCCCCAGATTAGGGGGAACTACTGTATCTCCATTCAGAATTTTATTTTAACATTTGATGCAGGAAAAAAAGTCACGTACATTTGGGTCAAAATTTCTAACCCATAATCCACAATATAAATGATCAACTATTTAACCATGTGAATTTTTTTAAAGATGAGAGAGACGATGAATTTAAACCAAAAAGTTAAGGATTGTTATCTTAGAGTTGAGAAATTACAGATGAATTTTATTTTTTAAATTTTTATGTTATCCATATTTTCTATAATGTATATAATCATAAAAAACATAACATTGAAAATTATAATAGGGAACCATGGAGGGGCTTCTTGTTTTTATTAAGAGCACAAAGAAGATGGGCGCCTGGTTTTCTCCTCAAAAGCCAACTCTATGGGACCTACAAAGGTAAGAGGAAAACACGGATCGTAGGAATTAACAACTAAAACAATGTAAAAATAACTAAAAATAAAAATGAACAAAAGTAAATAAATATAATAAATCTCTAGGTAGAAAGAAAGCCATTGTGAAAGAGAATGTATGTGTTTTGGGTGGGGATGGGGAAGATTGGAGCCTGGGCTAAAGGATATATTTAAGGCCATGATTCTCAAAGTGTGATCTCTAGACTCACAGTTCAGAATCACTCACTACGGAAGGCCATGCGAGGCCATAGTGAGAGGTGACCTCTGCAGGCCTGGAAGAGAGCTCTCATCAGAAACTGAATCAGCTAGATCTTTCTCTTGGACTTCTAGCCTCCAGAACTGTGAAAAAATAAATTTCTGTTTTTTATGTCACCCAGTCTGTGATATTTTATTACAGAAGCCCAAGCTGACTAATACACTGGTATAACAGAATGATGATAGACCTCAGATATAAATCACAAATAGAGTACTAATTAGAAGAGAGAAAACAAAACCATACATAGACATATTTTAGTGACATTTAAGAACATAAAAGACTAAATGATAATTCTAAAAACTCTTGTACAGAAAGATAAGACCACCTGATTAGAATCAGAATTTTCAATATTATCACTGGATACAGGAAAAGAATAAGGAATAAACATTTTTAAAATATTGAAGAAAAGAATTTTATAGATTTGATACATCTAACAAATCAGTGGGAGAAAATATATGTGGAAATCAGTGAAAAGGAGAACCATCAGAAGAACAGACACAGTGTTTATAACTTCTAAATCAACAGATGTCAAATCCAGATAATAGACAGCAGAAAAGAAAAAAAAAATAATGAGAAAGTATAATAAATTGAAAGATGGAATAAGATAGAAAAATAAAGCATAGTTATAAATAGTAATTATGATTATTATTATAATTTATCTAGGAGAAGAGGCAATACAGTAAACAGTAAAGTTTAAACAGTATAAACAGTAAAGTTTAAATAATAGAGAGTCAAATAAGTGTTCTGAACTTAACCAGGAAAAGATATTGGGACATGAGCACATGAAAAATTTAAGTGACATAGTATTTTCCCCCACATAGAAATACAATACTAACACAACCAAGTATTTTTTTACTTCTATTTACCAAAGAACCAGTGAGACTAAGCACTTTTATAAAGTAATAGTATTCTTTCACTTTCTAGAAAACGCTACTTATTTACTACAAGGCTATTCATACTCGAACTTTATACAGGTCACATTCTTTTTTCAAGATGTATAATCACGTGGCCCTAGCCTATTAAGCTGCTTAATGTCAAAACTACCATAAGCCCTTATTCATTCACTAATTCGAGAAATACCTAACATTTCAGGCACTGTCCTAAATGCTGGAAGTACAAGGGTGAACAAAACAGACAAGCTCCCTCAACTGATAGAAACTACTAAAGTAGAAATTTGAGGTCAATTACTGTCTATAATAACAAAGAGTTATAATTTGCTCTTACTCTTCTTATCAGAAAACACACTTGTACTTTAAATAAACCTAACCTTTTTTCAGCATGAGGTTAAGATAATTGTCTTTCCATTAGCAAAATATTACAAAACCAAAATTTTGGTTTTTAAAAAATAGCATTCCTTCCTATCTCTAGGTACTATCATGAAAATAGAACCATTTTCATATGAATCAATCAGATTTTATTGAGAACCAACCAGTCATCTTCCCAAGGTTATGTACTATGGAGATTTAAGAATAAATACAAACAAATACAACCTCTGCCTCTGAGGATCTCATAAGGTAGGTAAAGAATCATCTATTTATAGAATATGAGTCAGATAATAAGCATTAATGACTGCACTGCACTGAATTGGCAAATTAGGATAGGTATTCTTTCAAGAAGTATATTTTTGCAATTTGTGTCTACTAAAAAGCTCAGTTGAAGAAACTACCTTTTTGGAAAATATCTAAATGATATGTTGTCCCTCATTCCTCTCGATTAAAAAAAATTTCCTTGACACATATCAAAAACATCTTATGCCTTGATCAAATCACATTGGGGACCGGAGTATGTAGCACTGGTTTACTGAACTGGGTTTGGTGTGGTGCTGCCAGTCTTATTATGAGATAATAAATAAGCAGATTAATGGAATTCGCTCTGTGTTTAAGGATGTTTTCCATAGTGTTGCTTATCACTTACTTAATCTTCTTTACCTGAAAATGCAGGGAAGACATTTCTTTTTATTTTTGGTGTTAGGAAATATTCTGATTCCCTTGATAAACAAGGTTGCGTGCACCCACACACAGTAGGGTGTGTTAATTTTAATGATCCCATAAATTTAATAACTGATTATATTACATCATATTTCCTTTTCACACTATCAGACAGCTCACGGCAAAATTTATAGTCCATTTTTAAATGGAATACTTTTCTTCATTATATGTAATTTGTATGCTAAACTCACATATGTCTCTGCCTTATTTAGACTAACTTTTTTTCTTCTCCGTTTTCATTCATGTTAAACTCATTCATGTATTATATTGTATTAATTTTTGTATTCCAACTTACATCCCATACAGAAGTACTGTATGTAAGTAAATAAAATACTAAAATATAAAAAATTAAATACTAACAAACACCTAAATTTAGAGTAAATTTTGGATTGATCAAATATTTAGATGTAAAAGTGAAACTATAAGAATATAAGAAGCTTTTATGATATTTAAGTACTTTCAGAATACAGAGATTCTACTATGTCTCAAAACCTAAGCAATTAAAAACAAATTAAGAAATTTACTCATAGAAGAGTAAAAAAATTCTACATAGGGAAAAAAACCCCCACCATATACAACTCAAGACAAAAGAATGATTTTGTTAATATTTAAAACAAACTTTGAAACCAAAAAACTAACAATCCAGTAGGAAAGTGGGTGAAGGATATGAACAAAGAGTACACAAAAGATGAAGTACAAATGGTTCATAAGCATAAGAAAAGGTGTTCAAACTCATCCCTGAGAAAAGATGAACATTTAGCACAACTTAAAGATTTTTTAATACACTGTGCTGGCAAGATAGAAAAAAAAAACACTTGCATATTATTGGCGAGGGTGTCAAGTCATCCCGTCTCTCTGGAGGGTGACCTGGTATTAACTACCAAAATGACAGATGCACAATATTGCGGATCTACTTCAATTATTTATGCTACAGATATTCTCACACACGTGTGATATAGTGTTGAATAGGCGAATATATAGATTGAAATATTGCAACAGAGACCAGTTACATGGATTATGCCCTATTCATAGAACAGAATATTGTGCCATTGTTAAAAAGAAGGAAACAAAATTACATGTTCTGATATAGACAGGTATTAATATGTATTTTCAAATATTTTTAAAAGCAGTATTCATATGAGTTTGTATTATATCTTATCTTCGGTAAGGTAAGGGGAAAGGCAGAGGAGGGAAGTTGTTGAAGGAAAAATCATGTCTGTTTGTGAATACATTATCTCTGAAGGTGATATGAGATGCTAGTAATAGTAGTTGCCTCCAGGGAAGACGGCTGAGTGACTGGAATTAGGGTAAAGAGGGAGGTTTATTTTTTATTATATATGTTCTCTACCTTTTGAATTTTGTATCGTTGGCTTATATCACCCATCCCTCCCTTCCTCTCTCACCAAAAAATAAAAGTGAGTATTACTGGTTGGGCAGAAACAAGATGCCAGAATTTTCAACCATGGCTATACAATTAGAATTACCAGGGATCTTTTCAAAAAATACCTTTATTGAAGTTTTACCCCAGATCATTAAATCAAATAACAAAATATCAGAGTCGGGGCTTGATCATATATATATATATATATATATGAAATATATGTCTGGGTTGAGGCTTGATATTATATATATATATAATTATATAATTATCATAATATATTATTATATATATTATTATATTATATTTCATATAATATATATATATGAAAATAGGAATATAGTAATATAGTCCTTTCAGTTATCTCAGTTTTAAGACAAGTCTGCCATGAGATGATTCATTTTTCACAAAGGTATTTATACCATGAATCTCCAGATTGGTTGCTTTCATTCATCTAAAATAAAGATATGAATATATATGTATATATTATAGCTCCTCTGGTGATTCTAATATGTAAGCCAAGTTGAGAACCACCACACCAGAGTAAGCAGAGAATCTTTCATGGAGAAGATGGAACTCACTCTGAACTTGAAAGCTGGGTCAACCCTAGAAAGATGCATATTAACTGACTGAAGTACAGGTTGGATTTATGCATCTTGAGGCATCCAGCTAGATGAAACAAAAGAAGAGTACGGCAAGAAAAGGAGAGATAGGAGAGGTACATATGGCTGATTATTCTCTGAGTAAAGCAATAAAAGACATTTGTGGTATTTATAACAATCGTTAATGTAGGAATATGTGACACCTTAGGTGGTATGATAGTTAAGATAAATACCCCATTACTTATTTAAAATTATCACTGATAAATTTCAATATGTACAGGTATACACCTCTAAGTACTACTGACTGTACGCTACCATCAAAGTGCCTTTTGCAAAATACTGCAGAGATTCTGGCCACTGTCAAAACAACAAAATCTCACTGATATTTTGTTTTAGATTGGGAAAGATGACACTTTGCCAGGCAGTGGCTACATTTTTCAGCAGAGTAAAACCAAAGGTGATAGAAGGGTACTGCACTTCTTCTTAAGGTTGCAGATGTACACCAAGTGTTTGACATGTTGCATCACTAAGTATTTTTACTGAATTTTAATATCGTTCCTTTAGGAAGATTTTGTAAGTCAGTCAAATTCAAGCCTGTGGATAGATGTTAAAAGCAAATTTTTTCTCCTTATCCTTAGGTACACGTATGAAGCATTTTCAATTCTATATTTAAAAGGCTTCTGAAATCTGCCTGTGGCTATGCCCTAGAACACCCAGACAAATTTTTAGGCTAGAAATTCTATGAATCTGTTTACCATAATTCCCTTCTGTGGGCAAGAAGTGGTATTTAAATCGTGCCACTGTATAACTAATTTATGCCTCAATGATAAATTTTACTGTCTGAAAAAGTCAAGTTATTTAACTTGATGATATATTCTAAGGAGAAGGTGTTTTCCAAAATGCTCACAGTAGAACTTGGAGGTCTTATTGTCACATTTGGCCTTTCAAAATATTCACCTGTGACACTTGCAGGCAAAATGGTTATCACATGGGAGAATAAAGTAGAATGGCGAGCTTTTGAAGTAATGCTTACCGTGTCAGGCTGTATGGGATTCATCTTGAGAAGGGAAAAGACGGTCTCAAAGGTCAAAGCAGTTTCTATGTGCCTTGAAGTACAGGAGGTGCAAGTGGATAGACAAAAACTTCAAGGACACTCTGAAACTTTATATTTAATATCATAGAATATTGATGACAACTGCTGAAAGATGGTCCACAGGACAGTGCTGGAGACTGAAATTGTATGACACCAAGTAAGACTTCTTTCTGGGAAAGAGGTGAAGACATGGACTTTCAAGGATTAAGAGCTTATACTGGTTCAGATTCATTCACTGCGGTTGGCACATGGGTGGCCAAATATTAGTTGAATGAACTGTTGAGTGACGACATCTGTCCATAATGGATGAAGCCTGCCATAAAATGATCCAGAAGATATGATGAGAGAAATGCAGAGGATGGACTTCTCTGTAGGCTCTGTCAGAAGGACAAGTGTCTGCACTGGTGTAAAGCAAAAGCCTCCTCTGAAAAACTGTGGATTGTCAAAATTTCTTCTCCACTGAAGTAGTTAGAGGGAATATTAGCAATTTCATAAGCCCCTTGATTGTAACCAGCCCACAACTTATAAATTGTTGCTTACTATTTCGAAGTACTCTAGTTTATTTTATTTCAAAATTTTACTCTTCTTTTAATCTCAACCATTACAAAAAATGTGTTCTAAACAAAAAGGCTACCTTAAGCGTCAGGACAAACTTAAAATTATATTGTGCTTCTACATTCCCCCCACCCACACATATTTTTAGCAGAGTGAGTCAAACTCTTCCAGTGTAAACTATCAGAAAATAGAGGTTGTCAGTGTTCTGCATTATAACCCTTTGGGAATGTAGTCCTTTCAGGTATCTTAGTTTAAGATAAATCTGATTCATTTTTCACAAAAATATTTATACCATTTATCTCCTGATTGGTTGGTTTCATTCATCTGAAATAATGAAAAGAAAAATCCACGGTCATATGTTTCAACATGAAGAAATACACCTATTTATACACGAGGGCAGACATTATTCCCCATCTTGTGGTCATATCCCAGTCAGAATCCATTTACCCATACCACTTTCAAAAATAGGTTCTTCAAATCACCAGATGATACCAATTCATCATGTGAATTGGTACATGATGTACATCATGTACATCAATTACATGTTAGCATTGATAAAAAATAAAATAATAAATTTTCCGTATTTGTTGTCTTCCTTGGGAATTTATTTAGGAATGGACGAGCATGAAAATGAATACCACTAGATGTCACTATAAACAGACTATTTTCTCTGATGCAGATTTATTTTCTTGCATTTCCAGATTTCCTGGACTGTTCGGGGGAAATTCTTCCGGGCAGTATTGATTCCATCTAATCCCTTGTTTGTTTAGTCAAAGGTTGCTAACTGCTAAATTTACCATCCTTTCTTGTGTCCCTTTGCAGATCTGCAAAACAGTTTTCTTTAAAGAAAAATCACAGCACAGGGATTTCAGAATTGTCACCATTTCATTAATTAGGTGATGGTGTCATGCCGAGTCAGTCAGTTTATTATTTCTTAAGAAAGATCTTGTAGTGAGTTTGTGTCTCATTAGAGAACTGGAGGAGCAGACAGATTAATGCACATATGCTACAACATTAATTAGAGAGCCAGCTTTTTCACAGGATAGATAATTTGAGTGTGACAAAGGCAGCAGCAATTAATTGAGTCTGTTTTAGAAAGCATCTAAGGGGCTTGAGCTGAGGAGAAAGCCCACTATGATTTGCTCAAATTAAATGCAGAAGGGACACTAGAATTACAGGATCGTCAAGTTGGAAAGGCTTTAAAGCTTTTCTAGTTTGTCTAGGTTTCTCATCCATTCTTCCATCCGAAGCAGAAATTTCTTCTATGAAATCCCTGAACAGTGGTCTTTAAGAGCATGTAATTTGTGGCTCAGTGGGAGTTTCAACAATTACATTACAATTATATTTCTTTGTGCAAATCTGCTTAATGCATTTTGAGGGATATGCAACCAAACTATCCAGCAGATTCTATGCCACAATTTTTAAAAATTATATCACCTTAAATCAATTTACACAAACCAACACTTAATTAGGAATATCAGTAATCAACTGCTAAAATGTCCTTAATAATAGACTGATAGAGTCAGAATAACAGGAGAGATTGAGTAGTCAAACTTCCTTGTTAGCTGACATTTAAAAATTCACATTTTAAAAATGACATTTAGCAGACGAGATGATGATGCAAATGAAATCTATATTTAGGGAGGGGTGAAAACAGCATCTAATTTGAGTGATTATATATTCTGTTCTACCTGTAGAAATTCTGCTTAAGTTTGTCTAGTGGTCTTTAAAAATCTCTCTCTTTTTCTCTCCCTCACTTCTTCCCTATATGTCTCTCTTCTTCTCCCTTCTCTCCTTTCTCTGCCCCGCTCTCTCCCTCTCTCCTTTCCTCTCCTCTCCTCTTTGCTCCTCTCTGCTCTCTCAGCAACGAGAAAAGAAGGACATGGGGAAACCATGTGTAGCCATTCAAATCAACATGCCAGCTTAGCTACCAGTGGACAGCCAGCACCAGCTGCCAGTTACACAATGAACAACCTTAGACATGAGGCCCCATCAAACCTTCAAATGTCCCCAAAGTCAGACTTCATTTATCAAAAAAACGCCAAGCTAGAATCACTCAGATGAGCTCATTCACTTTACAGAAACTTGAGAGAGAATAATGTATTGTTGCTTTAAGCCACTAAATTTGGGGGTAGTTTGTTATGCAGTAGTAGATAACTGGAATGGTAGGCAATTTGTTTTTAAAGGAAAAGGGGGGAAATTGTAAGAACCTCCATGGACAGACGACTTGAAAGAAGGGCTTTGATCTTCCAACTTAAGTTGGCAGCACCCTTTTTCTCAAATTTTCAGGTGGAATTTTCTTTTTATTAAATGTGAGCTCTGACTTATGTTTTTCTTCCTCATTTGTCATTGCTATCGATTTTACTTTCATCCATTGTTATTTTCAAAAGTTGGGGTGCTTTTCTTTTATTACAATTCTGAATGGCATTAGACAGATGTATGACTAATGTGGTGTTTGAACATACATACAACACTTAAAATGAACTTCATGTCATGTTGTGTGAATGCGTACGTTGAAGGAGGCTGAGCAGCAAAAGGACTACAATTTGCCAAGTAATGTGTAGCAGCACAGCGCCCCACCCCATCTCTGAGATGCTTATTAGATATTTTTTTTTAATAGTGATTCTCGACTTTGAATGTGCATCCAAATAACCTGGAGATGTGTTAGCATGCAGATTCTGATCTAGTAGGATTGAAGTTGGGCCTGAGATTCTGCATTTCCATTAAGGCTCCTGAAAGAACAAACAAAATGAGTAGCAGGATTCTACCACGCGTCAGTTTTCTATATCTTTTACCACCATTCTCCAACTCTCTTCATTCTCCATCTCCATACACATAATCACACAAACTTCAGGTAGGGAATATTACTTATATGCACTTCAGGAAAAAATATTTAGGAAAGAAATAATAAAATTTTCTTCTAAAGCTTTTGCTCCACCTGTGCCCACACACACACTTTTCTCCTTACCCAAGTACTTTCAACTACCTCCTTGCACTTGCACTTTCTATGCTAAGATTTATTCTCATTACAATAAGAACCATTAAAAAATTCTGATCCTGAACCAGAGAGTGACATTTATTTTGAAGATGTACTGGCCCCTGCCCTGTGAACAACCTTGGACAAATGTTGCGGTTTGGGTGAGGGTGGTGAGTGTTACTTGCATTACCTGGTTATTGTTGCATTTATTTGCATATTGAATTTTTCTCCCAAATATAGCTTATATTTTCCCATTGTCTTAATCCTTTCCAATAGCACCCTGGACCAATCTATCATCATTACTCCTCCCCATTCCTAAAGGTAGCCTCCTTACCAGTCTCCATCTGCTCTTACTGATAGCAAGTCCCTTCTCCACACTGATGTTTGACTTCCAGTTCTCTTAAGATACATACAAGGTTTCTTTATGTGGCTTACAAGACCCTGAGTAATCAGACGTGGGGTCCTCATCTCTTTCTATGCTCATTTTCATTCTTTAGCTCCGTATTTTTAACCCTTCACAAGGGATATACTCCCTCCAGCCACAGTCATTGACATGCAGTTTTCTCTGCCCAGACTTTTCCCCTCCCCTTCTTCACTTAACAAACTCCTGAGTTTTCTTCTTATCTCAGCTCAAAACTCACTCTTAAGGAGGCACCACCTATACATCAGTGTAGTTTCCCTATTACATTCTCTTATCACCCCACTTTCCTTTCCAGCAATAACAGCTATAATTTTATACTTATGTAAGTACTTCTTTTTTACTGAAGTGAAGATTCCAAAGATTGTGTCTGGTTTTATACACTATAGTACCCCCAGCTCTTTGCATAGTGCCTGGAACAAAAAAAAAAAAGTGGCTCAATAAATACTTGTTGAAGGAATGAAACATTCTAAGCTATCCATCCTAGTGTGCCACTGTCACTACATTTGTCTTATTCTGATCCATCCTTCTCTTTTGTTTGACCTTACTCCTTCATGCTTTATCTCCCATTTTAAGAAGAAGGGCTAAAAGAGCATTAGCCTTTGTATTTAGTGATATCTTGTAATGTGATCATGAGGAAAATCCTTTGCTTCTCTCATTTTAAAGTCTTTCCAAAATGACTTGTTCAGTTTCACGGGTTGGTTTTGTCTTTGTAGAACTAATTACACCATCCTTTCCAATTCCCACTTATCCAGATCCAGGTCTCTAGTTCTCTCTCAAGTCTATCTTTAATTATTCTCCTATAGTTTCAGTTCCAACCCAGGTTGCAACCCTTATGAAAACCTGCTGATGCCTCTCGTCCTGGCACTGCAAATAATTAGACCAATTTCAGCATTTCCTGGGACTTAACATCAGTGGCTTCTAAATGGAAAACAGAAAAAGGAGATCTCTATCTCCAGGTTGGAAGTTTCTTGTGGGGAGGGGTGTCAGGAAATGAATGGACGATAACCTACACTACTGAGAGGTCGGGAAATGCAATGTCAAAAAGCCTAAATTCTCCATGCAGCCTAATGATGCCCGGTTTCTTTCCTCATTTCTAAGCTGCAGACTGGCAACAATTGGCCAGCAGGATGCTCCTGGCCCAAGGCTTTTCTCTTCCTGGGTCTCCCTGGCCAGGCAAAGCCAGGGAAATATTCCTGATCAAGCATTTATAGTTCATATGAATTTCGCCTCAAGCAAAGAAGTGGAGCCCGCATTAATCAGCTGAATTTAGGTGTAGCTGAGTACATGGTGGGGGACTTTTTCATGGCTAACAATCCTTTCAGGTTAATACTTCATCACAACAGGACTGGATCTGGCCTTCACAAACTCTGTGCACCTGGCTGTATATCTCATTCTAATTTTGCACATTTCAGATCTGCTATCCATCTGACAACACGGTAGGCATCATGTATTTAAGAACAGCACTTGCAATCACATTCAAGGTCAAGTTGAATTGTGAAAAGAGTATTCTGTGAAGGAGCTAAGTTGATATTGTCCCAATGCCTGCCAAAAGTGTTCCTATTTTGAGAAAGAATTATTTGGTTCACTCTTTTTTTTAGCTCTAAATCTATTAATGAATTTTCAAAAAGGAAAAAAATAATACAGGCAAATCATCAAAACTGTACTTTTGATAAGAGACTTCCATTTTGATGAGTGTAGGATGGGATGCTCATCCCTCTCTCTCTCTCTCTCTATATATATATGTATATACATATATCATCTGAATAGTTATAGTCCAAACAAGAAAGGACAGCAATTCATAGAGTAAGAATTTATTTTTAAAAATCAAGTATTATAAACTTGATTTCTTTTACTATATCTTTTATCTCTGAATTCTTGATGTCAGTAATGAAAGTATGTAAACATATTTGTAAAAGAGTGTGGCTGTGCACATTCTACACACTTCATACAATCTGAAAACAAACATGACAACCACAAACGTATTGAAATTAATCTTCAGTAGTACACATTATAAATGAACTTAATCATACTATATTAGAGATTCACATAGCTAAGCAAGGAATACTAAGCATAATGAATTGTGTCCTAAAATGTCCTAACATATATGTGTATTCTTTTAGACATAATATATTAATATTATATGATGATATAATCTAAAGACAGAATTAAAAATGGACAAAAGCAGATTCTTTTTTCTAAATGAATTAAGGGGGCTGTAATACCCAAAATAAAAACTATAAATATGAAATTTAAGTGACTATTGAAAATGAAAATATCTTGTGTTGAGTTGAACAGAATGATGAAATTGAAATAACACATATAAACACTTAGAAAAGCACATAATAATAATAACAATAACTCAGAAGAAGGATATATGTCTTACTGTAGTCAACCTAAGCTGGGAATAGTTAAGTAGGTCTTAGTTTCATATTTTAACATTAGAAGTGTCTCAGTCATGATGATAAAGATGATGAAGAAAAATGAAGAATGGTGAAAGGAACTGGGAGTATTTCAATGAAAGAGGCCAAAATGAAGAAAGACAGCTGAAAAGCAGAGTAGAGACCTGTTGCTAGAGCTATCCTGAGGTATTTGGCAATATCTGATCTAGAAGCTTGAGTTTCAATGGTCATTCGAGGACAAGAGACAGAGGCCTTGCTCTAGGTGGAGATGTGGTATGGTGTTCAACAAAAGCAAACAAAACAAAAATAACAGCAAAAACAGTGCTAGCCAAGGGAGGCACTAAGGGAAATATCTTGCCTTGAACTTGGCTTTGGGTTGGAAAAAAACTATATTCTCCTTAAAAATCTGTAGTAAGCCTTTACTCACAAGGTTTGCTGTCCCAATTTTTCTAATTGCATTTTTTCTGAGATAGTAGGTTTTTCTTATCTAAAAAACTGCACTGTTGGTGAATAAATTACACAATACACATGGCATATCCCACTAAACGTGGAATCACATAGCATATTGACAAAGTAGGCAGAAATGAGAACAGGCAGGGCTAATAAAGGTCATATAAAAGATCAAATGGGTGATTCAGAGCTCAGAATCTACACTATCAGAGGACCAGACCAACTGGGAAGGGTGAGTGGATTGTTAGTAAGTGGCCAGTAACTCTCAGTGCAGATAGTTTTACAGAATGAGAACCAATAGATACACACCACGTATGTAGATATTTTAACACAGTAATGTTGGATTCCCTTGTCTGTTTTTACATGGTCAAAAGGATGCATCAAAATGTAAAATCATTGTCCTCTTTTTTTGACCATGAAATCTGTACAACAGATAAACATGACCTTTATCTTACTTCTTATCCTCACCCAACCCTGACTGTAATACCATACGTGACTGTGAAAGCTTACTATTGACATTACTAATTCAATCTAATATGGATACTAATAGAAAATCTGAATATTTTTACCGTAATTTTATCATGTACTAGTGGTTACTTATTCAAGTTTTCTTCCACAATCAAAAAAATAAAAGAAAAAAAGTATATTTGGCCTTGTCCTGTGAAACATTTTTATCTACGTGGAGGATAGAGATAAAGAAGATATGCTTATCATATTTTCAGGTGACCTCAGTCTGGAAGGATAAGTTAACATGACAGCTGACAGAATCAAGATTCTGAAAAGGCTCATAAACAGGAATGACAGCAAAAAATAAACAGGATAAAAATTTACAGGAATAAATATAAATCCTATGATTATGTTTAAAAAGCAGAGACAAATTTATCACAAGAAAGTACAGTCAGAGAAGTTTAGACCGATGCCAGTTTCCCATTTAAGATTTGGCAATTTTTCTTGATTATACTCAATGGTTCAAAAATTTTTAGTGATGATTTAAAGTTCTTGGTTCATAAATTACTACAAGACGGCATGGAGGGCAAAAGTAGTTATTTTTCCCCCTAGCCTCCCTTCACCTTCCTTATTCTAAATAGTGTTCTGAATTTTATCTCTGCAAAACCCCTCCTCCTTCAACTATTATTATCAGTCATATGGTTTAAATACAGGTGAAGCCACCCTCAGTTCCAGGCTCATGCCAATCAGCATGTCTCATTACCTCAACAATAACTAGTTCACATACAGACTAATATTCTAAATAGGCTAATCCAATGTGACATTAGTATATATCTGTTGAGTTTTCCCACAAGGGAAAATTTTTACTTTCTCTTTGTAAGTTTCTATTATCAGAAGAGACTATTTCTTTTTCATGGGAGATGTAAAGTAAGAATGTGAAACTTGGACTCCACAATGTGAGGGAAAGCCTAGACAAGCAAGGCTGATGGAGCACTATGTGGAGTGTAGTGGAGACGCCAACACCAGTGTACTCAGAGTGGAGAGAAGCCAGATCTCAGCTTACTTCACCTGAGCTGCTGACTCAAAGGTCACGTGACATCATTTCATATTTTCACTTTTCAGCTATGGAAATCAATTAATTATCTTTATTTTTAAGCCAGAGTCCATTAAATTTTCCATCGTGTACAAGCCAAGAGTCATAACCTATAGAGACAAGAACTATGTCTTAATGATTTATCTACTTACCAGGTGTAAGCATATGGTAGGTACTCAATAGATTTTTGGTGAATAATTAGGTTAAAATGGACCTAATGAAAAATCTAACAGAAGCTTAAGGTAAATGTATATAAGTGTACAGAAATATAGTAAAGAAATATCCTCATTGTACTGTGTATTCAGACTACTTTTGTGTTTAATTCAAGGCATCACATTTAAATGCTCTTAAGAGCACTAGACAAAAAAGTTCTAATTTATCTTCTGCCCCGCATAAGCTATGAGACAGACAGTAAATCATTTACTTTATTAATTTTAGTCTTAATATTTGAGGTAGAGTTACTGAAACCTTTCTTATCATCCTCATTGTATCGTTGTGAGAATAGTACAGTATGAATTATATGGCTGTGAAAATTGTATAGGTTAAATATTTCTGGCAATATGGTAGATGGAAAATGGACAAATCCTCTCATTGGAAACAACTAAAATTACTGGATAAATTATTCTTAAACCAATAAAGTGAATCTATGACAAGATTCATTGACAAGAATGTAAGGTATACTCAAGTGATGGATCGAGTGAAGGTAGAAACCTAGAAAAGTAAGCCGATATTTTGCCTTGAGGTGTTTACGAAACCAGTTGAACTCAGGAGTTAGTTCTCACGGCCATATGCAATTTAGGGGACATAAACTTTACAGATAAAACTAAGACTGAACTGGGTATGGAAACCTCTTAGAAATAACCAACCATCAATCTTGGACGTTCCCTCCACAAATGGTTATATGCTCAACCTAAATATGCAAAGTAAAAGAATAATTTTCTAAGTACTGATTGTTAGTAAATAAAAAACAATCATTTTACAATGGTTTTAAATCTAGCAGCCCTGATTAAATAATTTATCTATTGA
The DNA here is from genome assembly GCF_020826845.1 of Diceros bicornis minor. Lineage (NCBI taxonomy): Eukaryota > Metazoa > Chordata > Mammalia > Perissodactyla > Rhinocerotidae > Diceros > Diceros bicornis. Next base: position 79,938,931 of record NC_080740.1, on the reverse strand, counting down.
TTCTTTGGGGTATTCTAGATAAGCAGTCATCTGAAGATAATTCCAGTTTTCTTTCTTCCTTTATAATCCTTTTATGATTTATTTCATTGCATGCATTACTGTCTGGCTAGGACCATCAGTAAAATGTTGAGCACAAGTTCTGAGAGCGGGCACTCTTGACTTTTCCCTATGTTTAAAGAGATGCTTAGTGCACTAAAATAACAAAACAGAAAGTTATAGCTAAAGAATTAAAAGTAGGGGATAAAATGAAATCATAAAAAGTACTAAATTAATCCATAAAAGGCTAGAAGGAGAAAAGGGGAACAAAGAACAAATGGGGCTAATAGAAAATAAATACTATGATGATACATTTAAACCTAAATATGTCAGTAACTACATTAAAAATAAATAGTATAAATGCCCCCAGGTAAAATGCAGAGATTATCAGATTGAATGAAAAAGCAAAATCCATCTATATGCTACCTACAAGTAACACACCTTAATTATAAAAACACAAATACATTAAAAGTAAAAGAATATAAAACAATATACCATGTTAATACTAATCAAAAAGAAGCTGGAATTGCTATAGCAGTATTAGACAAAGACAATTTCACATCAAGTAATGTTACCAGGGATATAAAGAAGTTCTTTTTAAAAATTATAAATGATTGATTAATCAGGAAGATGTAACAATCCTAGTGCTTATGCCCCTAAAAACAGAGCTTCAAAATACATGGAAAAGAAATGATAAAAACTTCTCAGATAAATTTATAATAAGAATGAAACATTTCAATATCCCATCTCAGTAACTGATACAATAAGCAGACAGAAAAATCAGTAAGGTTACGGAAGATTTAAACAACATAACCAACCAACTTTTTATAATTGACATTATAGACCACTCTACCCAACAACAACAGAATACACATTCTTCTAAAGCACACACCAAACATTTACCAAGATAGACTATATTGGGGGCCATAAAACAAGTCTCATTAATTTTTTTTTCCTTTTGTGAGGAAGATCAGCCCTGAGCTAACATCCATGCTAATCTTCCTCTTTTTGCTGAGGAAGACTGGCTCTGAGCTACCATCTATTGCCAATCCTCCTCCTTTTTTTTCCCCAAAGCTCCAGTAGATAGTTGTATGTCATAGTTGCACATCCTTCTAGTTGCTGTATGTGGTACACAGCCTCAGCATGGCCAGACAAGTGGTGCGTCGGTGTGCGCCTGGGATCTGAACCCGGGCCACCAGTAGCGGAGCGCGCCCTTAACCGCTAAGCCACGGAGCTGGCCCTCTCGTTAAATTTAGAAGGATTTTAGGTATACAAAGTTTGTTCTCTGACCGCAATGACATTAGATTCAAAATTAAAAACAGAAAGATCTCTGGAAAAAAAGTCCCCAAATTTGGAAACTAGATAACACATCCTTAAATAATCCACGAGTCAAAAATAATTCAAAAGGAAAAGTAGTAAGTATTTTGAGCTGAATAAAAATGAAAATATAATTTACCAAATATGTCGGATGTTGACAAAGCACTACTTAAGGGAAAATTTATAGTATTAAACACCTATGTTAGAAAAACAAGAAAGTTCAAATCAATAACTTCAACATCCACCATAAGAAACTAGAAAAATAAGAGAAAATGAAACCCAGCTTAGAAAGAAGTAAGGAAGCAATTAAAGATAAGGGTGGAAATTAATTATATAAAACACAGAAAAACTGTATTTAGAAATCAAAGAAACCAAAAACTGGTTATTTGAGAAGACTAATAAAATTGGCTACCCTTTCCCCAGACCAATCAGACAAAAAGGGTACGATGACACAAATTATCAATATCAGGAAGGAGAGAAGTGGCATTACTACAGATTTTACAAGAAATTAAAAACATAACACAGAGTAGTACAAAAAAATTATGCCAATAAAGTCCATGTTTAGACAAAAAGGAAAAAGTCCTTGAAAGACACAAACTACCAAAGCCCACTCAAGGAGAAATATAGAACCTGATAGCCCTATATCTATTAAAGAAATTCAAGTTGTAGTTAATAATTTTTCCACAAAGACAACACTAAGTCCCAATGTCCTCAGAGGTGATTTCCATGAAACACTTAAAGAATACCATTTCTACACAAATTCTTCTGGAATATTGTAGTGAAGGAAATACTTCCCAATTCATTCTTTAAGGCTAGAATTACCTTGATACAAAATCTGCTAAACACTATACAAGGAAAGTAAACTATAGACCAATATCTCTCTTGAACATAGATGCAACAATTTAAAACATAATTTTAGCATATCTAGCAGTATATAAACAGGAATACCCATCATGACCAAATGGGGTTTATCCCAGGAATGCAAGCGTGGTTTAGCATTCAAAAAGTAACGTAATTGACCATATTAACAAACCGATTTATTAAAAACATAATCATTTCAATAAATACAGAAAAAACATTTGAGGAAATCCATTATCCATTCTTGATAAAAATTCTCAGCAAACCAGGAATAGAAGGGAACTTTCTCAACCTGATAAAGGTCATCCACAGAAAACCTATAGCTGACATCATACTTAATGCTGAAAGACAATGTTTTTTTGTCAATTCAAGAATAAGGTAAGGATATCCACTTCACAACTTCTATTCAACATTCAACCTGTACTGAAGGTTCTGGCCAGATAAATTAGGCAAGAAAAAAGAAATAAAAGGGATGCAAACTAGATGCTAATTTATTAGTGCTGATAGTTAAAAAAAAAAAACAAACAAAACACCTGCATAGCTTCTATAGCTTTAAAACCTGTAGCACAAATACATAAATCATGACATACTGGAACATGTTTGAATTCATGATGAATTCTCTAGAAAATCTACAAAATGATTTAACTAACCCATGGTGATTTCCCCTGAAAGAGCATGATACTGAGAAAATAAATTCATAAAATATTTCTTCAAACTGCAGTTATAATCCTAACTGCAACTCTTACCAGATTCCTAACTTTGGGCAAGTTTCTTAAACTCTGAACTACGGAATGCTATTTTATAATCAAATTTCTTTTCAGAATTCAATGAGAAAAACGGATCTAAAATGCTTAACCAAGGATCTGGCATGGCATAAGGGCTCAATAACTGTGAACCACAAGCCTGAAGGCAGTATGGCGATTTGGCCTCCAGTGGGACTCAAGAGGGAAAAATACAGAGGTATGGTAGCTGGAAAGAGGCTGGAGCAATAGTTTTGCCAAAAAATTGAACAGAGCTTAAATTAAGACCATGGAAGGAGGGATGGAAATGTGAAGCAAATATTTAAATACCAAAGAAGAGATACAAGATAATTCAACATTATTTTTCAGCATCACTTTATTTAAGTAATAAAAAAACTGCTAATAATTTTCAAGAGATTAAAAAAAGTTTGGTTCTTAGATTTAGGGAACAAAAGCTACAATTTCTGACATTTTTAAAACAGTAACATGAAAATGGATAATTCCTACTGAAAAGATTTTCTGTGCTGAAATTTAGGTTGCAGACTTCTATCACTATTTTATTTCTTTCCATCTTTTCTTAGTTCTAGGGACAATGGTATTTAAAGACCTCGAAAAACTAGGTCTATTTGAGTGACAGAAAAGATGAAGTGATAAAATAAACAAGTCAGTGGGGGCCGGACCGGTGGTGTGCGCGCTCTACTGCAGCGGCTCAGGGTTCGCTGGTTCGGATCCGGGGTGCGCACCGACGCACCACTTGATAAGCCATGCTGTGGCGGCATCCCATATAAAGTGGAGGAAGATGGGCACGGATGTTAGCCCAGGGCCAGTCTTCTTCAGTAAAAGAGAGGAGGATTGGCATTGGATGTTAGCTCAGAGCTGGTCTTCCTCACAAAATTAAATAAATAAAAAATAAACAAGTCACTCTTCAAGTACCTAATATTTTAATGGCATACATTTTCTTCTCCTCCTAGTTATGTAAGAATTTTTTGATTCTTAGTCTTATGGCGTCATAAAGCCAAATAATCCCAGTGGGCACTTTTGTGGTGGTTGACAAACAAGAAGGAATAGGAAGCCAAAAAGGTACCATTAATAGTTCATTTTTGAGATAAAGAAATGATTAAAGGATGATAAATCTAGTTCTATAACTTAGAATTGGCATAATATAATTTCACAATTTCTGACCCACAATTCCAAAATCCAAAAATCTCTGAAAACCAAAAGTTTTCTCAGAACTTATTTGGTGGAAAAACCTGTCCTGACGTAAACTTATTTTGCACAAATTCTAAACTTGAACTGATGTGAAACAATATATCAATTTCATTAATCCATTCATTGTAAATGTTCATACATTTCACTGGAGAAATACTAACAATTTCAGTACAGAATGCTACTCCAGAATTTGCTGTGGATGTAAGGTAACATACAGTAATGTACAGAAACGTAATAACCTTTATAAAAATCCATAATTTCTGAAATCCAATATACATAATGGTTTGTGGATCTGTAATATGTCATCTTAAAGCTGTGTATACACAGTTTAAAATATTTAGATATAAATCAATACCCTGATTTATTTTACAAATAGCATATAACTGCTTAATATTATCGCAAAGACATCCTTACTCTATAAGAATAAAACAAGTCTTCTAAATCATGACCACTAAGTACAATGAGTCTGTTCTAAGAGACAGTTTGTTGAATTTACTTATTTACAGTGTTTTTAAATATCTAAAAATTTCTCATTTATGTATAACTGAATTCTTTGCTTTTCATATGGATAAACAGAAATACCGCAAAATTTAATCCTTATAAGTGTCTAAAATCTTTTTTTGTCTATAGGTGCTAGAGAGGTAACAAAAATGAGTGAAGTTGGATGGATAGGCTAGATGTATCCTCTAGATAGCACTGTCCAATAAAAATATAATATCTTACAAGCCAAGTGGCATTTGCAAGCCATCCATGGGATTTTTAATTTTCTAGTAATCACATTAAGAAAATAAAAATAAAGTGAATGAAACTAATTTTATTGTATAATTCATGTAACTCATGATACAAAAATATTTTATTTCAACATATAATCAATTGAAAAGTTATTAAAGAAATGATTTACATTATTTTTCACTAAATCTTCAAAACTCAGTGTATAGTTCAACTTACAGCTCACATGTGATTTGGACTAGCCACATTTCAAGAGCTCAATAGCGGCATACGACAAGTGGTTACCATAGTAGGCAGTATAGTTCTAGATACACTGTCAATTTGCTATTAAACAAGTTATAATATTCTTTACTCCCTTAATAAAATATGCTTTGTCCCATTTTCCTTGAACCACAAGGCCCTTTTGGTGTGATTTTGTTTTCCCTTTTAGATAGAGATTTGGTGATAGAGATATATTTCTGTATTTCTTTATACCAAAACAACAATTCAGGTCCCTTAATTAATAACACCTGAATAAATGTCTTGTTGGGGAGAAAAGAGGGAATGCTGGGACTTGGGATGAATTCTGATTATGTTCCCAGTCTATTACGACATCTATTTGTCGGCTCCAGCCTATTGACGCCATCTTGGAAAGCAGATTCAGTGCTGCCACGTTTTCCCTATTTAAGAGAACTAAGAAGTATAAAATCTTCTGTAAAATCACCAAATTTATAAATGTTGACTTATGTGTGTAAGCAACTTTTCCACCGCACACAGCACTGGCTATTTATGTGTCACCTGACTTTGAGGTCATAGTCTTCTGAATGATGGAGGAAACTGTGGCAAATGCATAGAAATTAACATGTGGAAATACCAAGATCTGCCTATATTTATGCCTCAAGATTGTGAAAACCCTTGGAATAAAGACTATCTCCTTATGCCTTATTTTACTATATATATATATATATATATATATATATGTACTACACACATAAACACACATGCACGTGTATATGACTTAAAATCTTAAAACTGCAAGATATATCCCTATGTAAAAATTTTTAACTTAAAATTGCAAGAAGTGTCCCTTACTCTTGTAGTCTTGATTTTGCTAAGTAAATTCGTGTTTCCCTTGTTTATATATATCAATATTTCAAAGAATTCATGTATATCCTCTTGAAACTTCCTTTTCGGGCTAAGCTCTTGTAATTTTTGTCTGTTATTCTATAAGTACTTTTGACATGAATATCTCTGGTACCTTGGATGTTTAACTGGTTTGTTTTTCCTTAATTCAATGGCCCAGTATATATTTCTTCATGAATGTGGACCAGACAATAAACATTATACGAGAGCAAGGCAAAAGTAAGATTATTTTTATGACACCACTATCATTCCCTCTCACCCCTGCGGAACAGAGAAATAGCATACACAGTTGAAAAAAAGTATAGCATTAATTCTAAAGATTCTTATACAACTCGCACACCTACATTTGCCTGTATCTCCCTTCTTTCCCTTTCTTAAATTAACTTAGAGTGTTCCCCTCCAAGAGTCTACAGGAAAATAGGTCCTATTACCCTTTACATTAGACATTAACTTCAAGTAATATCAGTAACTAAGGAATAGGGACAGTAATACAGCTCAGAAAAGAACAATATGTAGATGATTTCATAATCCCTTATAGTTAACGTTGCATATTCTTGTAAGAGCCCTTGATTTTGCTTTGGAAAGTCTGGTAATGCTCTAAGATTCTTTTAGAATTGTCTCTCCTGCTAAAAACAGATTGATAGTGAAAGATGATGGTTCAATTCCATGTCACATGTGCTTTGCATACCCAATAAATATAAACTCATTTTCCCTTTACTAATAAAAATAGTAGAAACTTTCAGTTAGAATTGTGTCCAGATCCCAACAAAAGCAAAAACAAACAAGCAAACAAACTCAAGGGACACATCTGGCAATACCTTTAAAACAGAGGTGTATTTTTTTGCTATATAACAAGAAATCCAGTGAAAGGGACTATTAGCCTGGAGCAACAACTCAGCACTAACCTCCAGGAAGCTAGGTCATCCTATCTCACAGCTCTGCCATCTTTAGTGTGTTGGCTTTTGTCCTCATGGTTGCTAGTAAGTGCTGCTCTTCTAGGCTTTATTTCTGTAGCTTGGGTAAGAAGAAAGGGAAAGGGAAAATCTGTGCTGCAGTATTTGTTTTACTTAGGAAAAAAAAATTTCCCCATGACAACATGCCTTCCTCGGCAGACCTCCACTCATGTCTTTTGCATCAAAACTGAATTCCATAGACCCCAGGCTGCAAGGGAGTTTGGGAAATTGAAAGGAAAGGAAGAAAAGAGTTCAGAAAAGTTGCTCAGTGAACCAAATTTCAACGTCTGTCACAACTTTAACATTGCAAACTTATTACCAAGTTATTAGTACTGTTAGCTAGCTGCAGAACAATACTATATTTAGTTATATATTTATTCCCAAGACTCCTTCTCATTTTTATATACCATTCACATAAATTCAAGGTATGTGACGGTTAATTTTATATATCAACTCAACTGGGCTATAGTACCCATTCATTTAATCAGACACTTATCTAGGTGTTTCTGTAAAGGCATTTTGTAGATGTGGTCAACATCTAGAATCAGTTGTCTTTAAGTAAAGAAGATTGCCCACAATATTGTAGCTGGGCCTCACTCAATTATTTGAAGGCCCTAAGAACAAAACGTGAGGTTTCCTGGAGAAGAAGAAATTCTCCAACACTGCAGCATCAACTCCTGCCTGAGTTTCCAGCCTGGCAGCCTGCCTTACAAATTTCAGACTTGCCAGCCTACCAATCACAGGAGCCTATTCCTTGGTAGGAGCCAATTCCTTAAAAGAACTCCAGATAAATAGATAGATAGATAGATAGATAGATAGATAGATAGATAGATGGATAGATAGATAGATGGATGATAGGTAGATGGATATAAATAAGATATAGAGATATAGAGATAGATATAAATATAGATATCTCCTATTGGTTCTGTTTCTCTGGAGAACCCTGACTGATACAAGGTATAGATTCAATCATATGTTAGGCTCAATTTTTGCAACATTATATATGAAGATTTATAAGTGCCTACTAACTATGTGACCTAAGCAAATAATTTTACCTTGTTATAACTTAACATGTATGTTTGCTACTGTGTAGGAGACAGCACCCAATACATAAAAAGATATTACCACTGTGACTCTGATAAAAGAAAATTCACAGAAACAAATGCAATTACATAATATGTTATTAAATGGGTTATTATATTTAATGAAATTAAAACAATGCCTGGCACATAATAAGTACTATATGAATGTTCTTCATATTCTCATTAGTATTACAATTGTCATCATAGTCATCAGGAAGCATAAAACATATTGACACTAAGATGATTAAAAAAGGGACACCTTTGTTCCTGAGCTGCGTGGCGTATGTTTTAAGGCAATAAACCATCAACTCCACTAATGGAACTAATAGGTTAAGTTTCCTGTGTTGCTTGAATTATTTCCCCATGAAAATTAAATTTTCTTAATAGAAAATCTAATTTTATCTCGAGTAACTTGAAAATCTTAATTAGTGACACAAAAGCCATGTTAAAATTACTTAGATCAGAAATAAACACATCATTATACCAAAATAAACAAATTGAAGAGCTACTGCAGTTTAGTTGAAATTCCACACACAGTATCTTGATAAAATAAGGTATGAACAGGCAATTTCAAAAAGAAAGAATCAACATCAATCACATAAATTAAGTTGATTAACTTTCATACTTAATCAATCACAGGCATGAATCTTACGCAATCTACTGGTGACCTCAGTTACTTTGTTTAATCATGCACACGAATATCAGTGCAATGCTTGATTTTCCAATTAAAACAACTTTGCAATTAGATCTAATTAACGTGTTCCAATTAAATAGGTGAAATGCAGCAGTATTCAATAAATTTAAGCCCCCTACTTTCCTCATGGTGAAGAGGTTCTCTAAAATTGTTTGGATACATAATCCTTTTGGTGCCACAGCTTAACGAAAGAAGTAAGAAAAGGTCAACAGCTTGGCTCAGAAATAACATAAGCCAGATTTGGTAGAGAAGAACAAGCATCCCAAATTTCTCAATTATCTCCCGGATCATCACATAAGCCTATTTGTTAAAGGAATATTTGCCATTTTCAAAAAGAAGACATATCCCCACTTGGAGTCATGCAATTTTATAGTTGCTCTTCATAACTCGTATATGAAGGAAACATGGTTTGTTGGGATTTTGAACCAGTAAACTCTTTCTTTGGCCTTTGGTTAAAGTAATACACAGTAAATTTCCTTTCCAAAGCTTCCAGTAGGGAGAAATGTAGGTAAGAACTTTGTTTGTTTTTAATTTTAATCCTTTGATTTATAGGATTCTGACTTTAGACTCCTCACTCCTGGTTACCTTTAATCAAGAGAGCCCCTGCTCTGATAAATATATTGTAATAAGTAGCAATAAGTCCCCTTGGAGAATCCACTGCTCACGGGGAGCTATCAGTCTGAGAAATCACATCAAGTAAAACTCAACTCTCAGAGGCCTCTGGGGCATGGAAGAAGAGCAATACAGCACTATCTTTATTCCCATGCCTGATAAAAGATAGGTATGAAAGAGTCCAGTCTTTCCAGGTAGACCATTCTGCTACATGTGCATTTTTCTCTTTGAATTCCTCTTTAAAGTTTCTCTTGCCTCCACCTAAATATAAAGGTACCTATGAAACAAGTTAGTATAGTTGTTATATCATAAGCATGCAGTTATTTTTCTCAGGAAGCTACTTTTTTAAGCATGAAGTTTATATGTTTTTTTATCCCTCAGTTCTTTACTCCTTGTCTTCACTTGCTATGAGAGTACATTCTATTAAAAAAAATAAAAACAAATACCTAATTTTAAAACTGTCAATACACAGCGTGCAGTTCAATAAATTTATCGTGATCATTGTTATAGATGCTTTTATACATTTTGAAAGTAAACATATACTGCTCTGTACTATATTAGGCAAGGTCATCCCATTCTAGATGTTTACTCCGAAGAACTAATGAACACAACTTTTCTTGACTTTCAAAAGAGGAAAGACTTGAGTTTTCATGTAGCCCAAAAGTGTATATTCACCACTACATAGTTACTAGTGCATCATGTTCTATACGTAAAAATTGACAGGATCATATCAAACTTTGTAATGATTTTTTTCATCAAAAACAGATATACATTTTGTAATGTTCACTTCAGACAGGACAGGGCTCTCAGTCATTTTTAAACAGGAGATCTTTCAGAGTAAAAATGTACTTAGCTCTGCTCTTGCTATATCAAGATGAGGATATTATATAGGCCTCTCTCAATCACAATATAAATTATTCCGTTAAATGTCTCAGTCTAAGATCACTGGTTTTAAAAAAGTAGCTAGCTTATTAAAAAAAAAAACTCATAGTCTGGTAGACCTTATGGGGTCTAAAATAAAAGTTGCAAGGAACTCAACAGTTTCTCCTTCTCTAAAGGGTTGCATGTTCTCCCTTCTCTAATAAATCTTAGATGGTACCATGCAGTTAAGACCACGGGCCTGAGAGCCAGGCTGCTGGGGTTCAAACTCCTACTCAGCCACTTTCTACCCCTGTAATCTTCAATAAGCTATTAAGATAATTTTTACCTCAGTTCCATCATGTTTAAAATAGCACTGACCTCATAGTTGTGTTTTCCAGACTATGAGTTATTCCTTATAAAGCACTCAGAGAAGTGCCTGCCTAGCAGTAGTAAGTGTTCAATCGACAATGGCCACTATCCTCTACTTTTCTATGCTCACTATTCCAAGTGACTTAAAAACAATAATTTAACTGCAGCAACTTTTAAAGTATATACCCTAAGGACAAAATGTCTTAACACATTTTCTGTAATAACATTGTTGACCATAATTTTGAAGATGGATTTTTTAAAACTTCTTTGTTGCATTGTAGGACAAAGCAAATGAGTAACTATCTCTGTTGTTCTCGACAACCAGATTTCTAAGCGTGGAAAAAGGAAATACATATATAAGGTAGTAGAGGTTAGATAAAATCCTTGTAGACCTGAATTCAACTGGAAATGGAAGGATGGGCTTATGTATTTTATCTTTAAAGAGTACATGATGTACTTTATTGTTTAATAAAAATCCTGAGTCTGTCCACTGAAAAAGGCCTAGAAACAATGTCAAACACAGTAGCAGTGAGCACCTAGTATGGAGATTGCAGTCTGAAAATACCATTTCTGGATAAAAATAACCAGAGTTCCTTGGAGAAATAGCTGGTTCCATGTCTATATCTGGAAATGTATTTTGATAAACTGGAACACTTTGTCACATCAGAAAATCAGAGACTATGAAGAACTCTAAGATCATGCCAAAAAAACCCCAAAAAACAAAAACAAACTCAGGAGTCAACTTGAAGAGACTTGCCAAAGGGGACATTTAGAACATTAATACAGATAAAAAATTCAATGGGTTGAATCAAATCAAACATTTTAAATTCACAAATTGATATTAATACTTCTCTCTTTCCTTCCCCTCAAAAAATGTACAGTTGGAGCATGCTAGTTACCACCCATTATTTTGAAAACTAGCCAATGAAGGGAAAGAATCAAGTATTTGTTCTGCTTTTTCTATATGAACTATATCATTGGTAGTAGAGTGGATATGGCAAAGTTTCTTTTTATATAAGAATCCCAGTTCATAAATCGAGGGATGATAGAATTAGAATATAATCATTTTGCAACCTCTAATACATGACAAAGCTAGACATTGATCATCGATGGCTGCTAACACCTCAATACAGATAATATCTTGTTCCTGGTGAAAGAACACAGCACCACCTGTGCAGAACTACTGCCAAAAATCTGAACGTGATAAATCCCCTAGATGAGCACTCCCCAATAAAACTTTTTGCCATTATGGGAATTTTTAAATTAATTTTAATTTAAATAGCCACATGTGTCTAGTGGTTACCATACTGGAGAGTGATTTATAGGAAAAAGGAGAGAAGAGCATATGAAAAGTTACTATGGGAACATAATCTGCAAAATATAAACTGTGGGAATCTCCTCAGATATAAAGGGCCAAGGGGCAAAAGAAGATTACTATAAACTAATGGAACATAAGAAACATGTCAATGAAGCACAATATGTGAACCTGTTTGGGATACTGACCAAGTCAGTAAAATGTAAAAACATAAATAACATTTATGAGAGAATTGGAAGTTTCAACACTGACTAAATATTTCACAATATTAAAAAATTATTCCTTTGAGGTACAAGAATGGTACTGTGGTTAGTTTTTAAGAATATTTATGGTTTAAAGATACACACTCTTTATCTATGGATGAAAAAATGTGCTCACTGGGATTTAATTCAAAATAATAAAAGAATAAGGGAGGTGGATATAGATGAAAAACAATTTGTCCCTGTGTTGATAATTATTGAAGTTGAAATGGGTATGGGTATGTGTGGATTCAAAATAAATGTTGATCTGATTTAGTAAATGCTAACAATATGTTATAATTAAACACTTACAAATGTATTAATAAATATGATAGCACAAGCTATTTTAAAAGGGGAAGGTTTAAGGATATGATGAAAGCACTCAAAATAGTACCATTTTATTATTTTCTAGCAATAAACCAACATTCTGGCAAAGATTTAGGTATTGTACCAATAAACTTAGGTGAATGGTATTTCAACAAATTCACTCTTTCCATTTTTGAAAATATTTACAGACTTAGATGTAAAAAAAAAATGAATGGAGCTAGAAACTAAATGAAAGAACTTAAAAAATAAGGATGATGTTCACTCTTTTTCAGATCTCTGTGATAATATAACATATCTAAGTATAAAAATTAACTTTACTGTTGGCACAGCTGGATTGGAGAACACAGTTTGGGACTCGAAGAGCAGTTGGATTCAAAATCTTCCCCTACCTCTTGATCTTGTGATCCGCATTTTCTAAGATAGGGTTTTCAAAGTAGGGAGTTAACCAACTGTAGGAGGAATTGCTGCCTCCTGCACGGAGTCTCAAAGGCAGGAATAGAAAGATGATCCCCCAGATTTTAAGCTAGAAGATAGGCCCTTGGCTCTACCCAACATTTTCTTATCACACAGAAAATAGAAGAGGAGAAGACTCAAACTGTCAAGTAAGCAACACCTTGGGAATGGATAAGTTATGCATACGTGTCCTTTCCCCAAAGTCACCAGTTAGATTGCACCTCTTTTCTCTGGGGAAGGAGTGAGTAGAGGAGGATGAAAATAAGAACAGAAGCTAATTTCCCAATACTTCCAAAATAGTAAAAGCTTTCATTTTATAAACAGAAAAGCAAACTGGGAGAGGAATAAAATGATCCTCCTCACCACAACACATTAGGGAGCTATGTAAAGATGCCCAGGAAACACTGAATGGGTAATTTTCCTGGTGGAGAGAGGTCATAGAACATGGTGTGATTTGCAGACAACAGAAATTAGATAAATGGAGGGAGATTATTGAAAATTATTCATAAAACCTATTTAAAATACTTAATATTTACACAGAAATGCTACACACACACAAACAGAAGAGCTTATCATCTACCATTCTAAATGCCCCTAAACGCCTACAATGGCATGAACATGCTGTCTTTGCAAGCTGGGAAATGGCTCTTGTTCTTACATCAAAGACATAGTGGTGGTAATATCTTCCAGAAGCTAAACATCTGGGATATATCGCTCCTCTTATTAAAAAAAAGGTTTTGATACTCTTAACCCCATGCATCTCGCGCTCTCATCTGTCAACAGGCAGTGTTTTCAAGAGAACATCCAATTCTAGGCCTTCTCTGTTACCTAAAGTACATTTAATAAATGACTTCTCCATTCTCTCCTTGCCTGCTAGCAATTGAAGAGGTAATTGATTCACTTGTTTAAACTGCACAATTTATAATTGGCCAAGTATCATTGTGAGTAATGTTCTCCCAATTTTGCAGAAAATATAAATTTGACCAAAAAGAAAGTGTTGGAGTCACCAGAGTCACATCCATATATCATCTCACTATCAGAGCCCCAGGCTCTGAACGTCCATTTTTGACGACCATTCCGATTGTCAGATGCCAAACCCATCAAAGTTTATTTGGCAATTGGCAAGAAAAATAGTGGAACAAGTTGTGACTAATAGTCAAATTTAGACCCATCTCTGCTGATGTCTATAGTAAAGCTACAAAATGATTTCCCTTTTGCTTAGGACCATCTTGTTTAAAGGAGTCTCTGTCGGGATGGTTTCTTTTGATCTTGGCAAACTCTTAAAAGAGAAAATAAAACCACATAGACTGGAGCCAGCCCTGATGGCCTAGCTGTTGAAATTCAGCACACTCTGCTTCAGAGGCCAGGGTTCGGTTCCTGGGTGCGGAACCACACAACTCGTCTGTCAGTGGCCCTGGTGGTGGCTCACACAGAGGAACCAGAAAAATTTGCAACTATACATGGCTGTGTGCTGGGGCTTTGGGTGGGGGGAAAAGGAAGAAAAAGGAGAAAGATTGGCAACAGATGTTAGCTTAGGACAAATCTTCCCTTGCAAAACAAAACCAAACAAAACCACATAGACTGGATGAACTGGCTCGTCCCATACTAAGGTTTCTTCTTATTCTATTAGGAGGCTAGAAACAGAGACATGCATTCCAGGGGGAGCAATAAGCACTGGATAACAAATAGGAAGTCTAAGTAACAGTAAGTGATGAGTGATCTGTTTAGGGTCATAGAGTGAAAGGCGAGATTAAGAAGAATAAAATTGTATATGTATCGGATTCAGATTGTCAAAGACCATAGTTTCTAGTGCGAGAGTTTGGGATATATCTCTTCACAATGAGAAACATTGAGAGAGTTTGAGAAATGAAGTTAACCAATTAAACTTGGCTTTATGACAAAACTTTGACATCACAGACAGGAATAGGAGGGATGAAAGAGTGGAGGCACAGACATTGGTTGGGACGTTATCACCATAAATTAGGTGTGAACTAATAAATGCCTGAAATATGGCAATGGAATTTAATGTAGACATGATAAGCAAATTAAGAAGACATTCTTGAGTTATAGCCAATGAATTTGGAAGTGAATACATTTGACAGTGCTAAGAGCAAAGACACCAACTTTTTTACAATCAAATAGTTAATGTTGAGGTTTAGAAATTTTAACTGAAGAATATAGAGGATAATGCTAATGAGGATAACAAGAATTTTGTGGTATTTTGAGGAGCACTGGTGGCCTTAGTATGTTGCCCATATCATAATCTTAGTAGTTGCTTATTGATGGTAAAAATAAACAAAAACCTAACCCACCAAACCCAAATGTCATCTGGCCTTATCAGTGTCACTTTTACATTTATGCCTATTAGAATGGCTCTGAGTTCTACACATTTTCAAGAACTTAGCTCCCTAAAAATGTTCCCCACTTTTTCCTTGGTTCCCCGAAGACATGTCTCTACCAGACTCACAATTCAGTGTCACAGTTTGAGTCACCAAATTATGTATAGGATATTCTTTTTCTTTTCTTTTTTTTTTGTGAGGAAGATTAGCCCTGAGCTAACATCCGTTGCCAATCCTCCTCTTTTTGCTGAGGAAGATTGGCCCTGGCTAATATCCGTGCCCATCTTCCTCTACTTCATATGGGACACGGCCACAGCACGGCCTAACAAGCAGTGAGTCGGTCCACACCCAGGATACGAATCCACGAACACTGGGCCACTGAAGCAGAGCGCATGAACTTAACCACTATACCACCGGGCCGGCCCTTGTATAGGATACTCTTTGCCTGCTCTAGAATTTATTTATTGACTTTTAAAGCCTTCCAAGTCATCTGAAGGCAAATTACTTCCAAATCCACTGCTGCCACTGCTCATGGGTCTTATGAAGTAAACACTTAGTGGCTGTGTCAGAAGTCGTTTCCTTATGCTTCCAACATTGCAGACTTCACAGTGTCAGCCAGAAGGAGAAAATGATGAAGATACTTGCCCTCTCATCAGATCCTTACTACACTTTGTCACAAGGATCATGAAAGGAATCTGCTTTGGCCCAAAATCTTAATAATTCAGAAAAAAAAATTTTTTTTCAACTTCTGGTTCATACCCTTATAAATATACAATGTCAAATCTCATTCAAGTAGAGTAGGCAGGGAGGCAAAAATATATTCTCAATGTCTCTACTTCCCTTCCCTTTTAAAAACCTTGTCCCTAAATAAAACTATTCTCAAATCATTAAATGAAAATAGAATCTTGAGTCTGTGTGTGTAGTCTGGAGTGAGGAAGAAGATGATGTTGCAGGTTTGAGAGGCGAAAATGTTTTCATCACGTCCAAAATCTCTTATCTGAAATCCTTGGAGCCAGATGTGTTAATGAATTCAAAATGTGTTTGGTTTTAGAAAGAAAGCACCATATAATGCCACCATTAATATGTCTTTAGCAAAATGTATGACTATTCAAACAAAAAGAAAGACTATGTATCACTCACTTCCTATCAGGTCAGGTCAAGAGAGGTTTTGACACCAAATGATTCACAAAAATATTTTTTATATTTAGGTGCATTTGGATTTTAGAATTGCAGATACGAGATTGTGAACTGTATCGTGGCCTGATAGCCTATTCATGAGCCAAAATAGCTTTTCCTACCGTTGCTATTTGCTGCTGTTAAGATTTTCTTTATTTTGCCTAGCAGTGGAAAATGATCTTCAATTAAATGCCCTGGGTCTTTTTTCTTTTCATAGACTATTACAAGAGCATGATTATTCCTCAAGAATGAAAATACTAGAATTTACTTCACCATCCTTACCTTGACTTGAGCACACATTTACACTTAAATTAATTTTGCTCTCATTTTACGAAAGTAAAATCTACCTTGAAAATTTCATTTGAGTATTCTTATATAGTTTTTAGATTTGTATACAGCAGCTGGAGGATAATTTTTTTATTTTATCTGTGTAGTATATAATAGAGATGTATTGGATTTTAGAGGATTTAATAAAAACGGGCCAAAGCACAATGTCTAAAAAAATGGACACAAAAGGTAGGGTGAAGACCTAACGTATCATAGAGAGAGAAAGACTGAATTCTAGCTTGTCTGTCTTTGCTGGGGCCTGACTTCCTTTTTGTTAGCTCAATTTAAACACAACATTTTTGTGAATATGCATACATTCATTTCGGATTATTTAATTTAACTTTCTTTCCAGATGAACTAGCTTTATTAAATGCTTGCCATGGATGGGCAAACAGAGTTTATGCAGGCTATAAATATCTATGATTAGTTTGGTATAGTATATTGCAATCTAAGGTGTAGCAATTATGCATAATATTTTTTCCCAAGCTTGATAAACCATTTGGGAACAAAAAAGAAAAAAACCTAGTAAGTAATTTATGCAAACCTCATGAATGTATGACATCTTCAAACCTTATATTTCTTGGAGATCCTGGTCAGCAGCACGTATCCTTACAGAATTTAAGTCCTGAGCTAAAGAAAAGAAGCTAATTTTGACTCTGTATGCCTTAAAAATGGGTAAAATCTAAAAGTTATATTACCTGTGATACCAGTTTTGATCCCTCCAACATAGTTACTAATTTTGTTGTGATACGCTGATACTCAGGCCACTTTCCAAAACTGAATGCTCCCACACATATTTATCTACTACATCTATTATTCTAACATATCTAATATACATATAAAGTGTTTAATGTGTTTACCTGCTGAGCTTTTACATAATCTCTAGTCTTATATTTCTAACTACAACTAAGATAATATATTGTATGGTATATGTATATATATATATATACGGTAAACCTTCTTTGTGCAAGATAGTCTAGGAACTGTAAATAGAATTAAAAACTTATCCCTGCTTTTCAAGGCTTCAAAATTTACTGCAGTGATAGCACATGTACACATAAACATAACATAGGTAGACTGTATTAAATGTTTCTATAAAGACCCATCTGAAATATAAAACAGTCTAGATGAGAGGAAAATGCATGCCATTAAACAGAACTGGGAATAGATTTGGAAGGATGTGGGATCTGAATAGGATCTTGAAGGAAAAATAAGACTTTGAGAAAAAAAAAGAGATGAAAAGTAGGGTTATTCCAAGTGGATGCATCATATGAGTAAAGCTACAGACACAAACTAATTTCATGATGCAAGACAGGGGATAGAGTACAAATGATTCTGGGCTAGATTTTCTGTCCATTTGGATTTCCCACTGCATCTCAAACTGAATATTTTCCAACAAGATATATATTACCTGCCAACCCCTAGCCATTCTCCCAGTTCTCATGTGCAAAACCTCAATAATCATTTTACTTCATTTCATCATATTTAATATTCACTAATTTGTTTGCCTATTCATTTATTTAATTCATTCATGCAATATTTTAAATACCTACTATGTACTACTAGACAATAAAGAACAAAAATATGAATAAAATGGGAAGGTTTCTTTTAATAAAGTCACAGAAAATAAATTATAGTGTATTAGATATTATAATAGAGCATTGTGGAGCATGCTATAGGTTTAACGGCATAATTCTGCTCAGTTTAGCCAAAATTTGCTGAGTACCTACAATGTGGCAAGTAGCCTGCTAATCATTGAGAATTTAAAGATGAATGAATGCAACTTGGTCATTGCCCTCCAGTTGATCCCCGGCTGATGGAGAATACAGAGAACAAAGAGATAATTATGGTACAATGACTAAGAGCTGAGACTGAGGCGGGCCATAATAGACATTGACTGAATCTATTGGAAGAGAAAGGTGGGTTAAGGGAAGTTTCACCTCCTATGTGAAGCTTTCCTTAACCCACCTTTCCCTTCAAATAGAATCAGTTGTTGAAAAGCTGCTCTATGAATACTTTAGGGGCAACATAAGAAGCAAACAATGAGTCAGTTTAGGTTCATACCTGAAAGAATCAAAGCAGAGATAAGGCATGAAAGCTAGATTTCAGATGTGGAGAATCTTAATAATTTTCTTGGAGGAGATTCCTTTGTACTTTTCAAATCTCAGATGTCTACCTTGATGGGTGTACTTTTGTCCATCTTCATAAACTACCAGAAGAGTTAGGAGGATGATGTGTGAAAAGTCATTGGATATGGCAGTTGGAAAGCCTCAGAACAAGAAAATTAGTAGAGTGGCTTGGGGCAGAAGGGGAAGGCAGCACAATAAGGAAGGAAGTGGGATAGTGAATAGTGACTACCTTATCCAGAGAAGAAAGAAGACAGAAATAAATGACATGACTGGAGGAAGAGAAGGATTTTCTTATTACTTATTACCAATAAAACATCCTCTCTAGTCAGCTGATTCCTCAGATATTCTCCAAGCACGTCATGTTACTACTACGGGCTAGTAGAACTTAAGACTTTCATTTATCTTAAATTACTTACCTTTTGCCCTCCACCTCTCCAAATGTAATATAGTATTCAAGACCATCTTTCTCTATTTAAGTCCCATTAGATTATTTTAGTTCACATAAATTTAATTCTTTGATTTATTTCTGTGCTACTCCGACACTTAAATTATAATTTATCTTTATTCTCTCATTGCTTCAGTTCTACCCCACCACATCCATACAAACCTTTGTCATCATATTCTTAATAGTGAAACATATATATGTCTTCCTGACAACTTACTTTATCCACTATATTCAGCTTGCTACAATACATAATAAATTCAGTTCTAATTTTTTTCTTTGTGTGCTTGTTTTCAGTTTTTGACCTCCATCTATTGAGTGTGACAGTAGAAATCTATACTTCCTTTTAAAAATGCAAAAATGTTAATTATTCCCAATATCAATCTTTATTTTTTCTTACTTGAAGGGTCTTACGCTTTTCCTTCAGTTTTCATATACTAATTTCTTCATTTATTTTGGTAGCTGAAAGTTTCAACTTCTGTTATGACTGTTAACAAGACTACACGTGATTTCTGTGTTTGGGGAAAAATGGCTTTATTTCTTTTCACTTCAAATTTCTTGATGATGTTCATAATTTGTCAATTGTACATTTGGATGTAAGCAGGTACATAGTAGGTCTAACAATATTAGTTACAACTTACTTGGTTGTAAGTGATAAAAAGACAACTCAAACTAATTTAGGCAAGAAGAGAGATATTGGTTTAAAAATTACTAGACTACCTCATATAATCAAACCACCGGAAGGGCAGAGGTGCATCTGGGTTTCAGGTTTAACTGGACACAGGGTTCTGCTTCTGGGTTGCTGCCATTGCTCATTTTATATGTTCCTTGGCTTCATTCTCTCCCACTATGGACTTGCTTTATCTATATAGAAGGAAATGTAGCTGCCAATAGCTAACAAGCTTCACATCCCTTAGCTATTACCATCAAAGAGGACAGTGGGAGGACTCGAACTCTGTTTCAGATTTTTAAAAATATATTAAAAAATTACAGGGAATGACTCTCAGAATCCATCTCTAGAAGCATCAGTTATGGAAGAAGTAAGAGTAATATAGCAGAAACCTGCCAACTGGAGACCTCCCCTGTTCCCATAGAAGATGTAGGTATATCAGCCAGGCAGCCATATCCATTCATGTCTACTACAAATAATGTGTACTACACAATGGAAAGGACTTTGTTAGTATTGTTTACCACTGCATTTCCCAAGCCTAGATGTTAATTATATAATTGTTTCTCACAATTTGGAGTATTGTCAGAGACAGTCTAGTCAACTTGCTCTAGATAATGCATCTGTATTTCTGAATTGAGGAAAGAGAAAGTGACATTTCTGTGATTCAAGAAATTTACTAGTTTTATATTGACTCTTCAGAGAATTGTGATAACCTAATATCCACGGTTCACTTTAGGATAGCTATGGAAAATAATATTGGCCAATCAATTGGCATTATGGTTAGCAAAAGATCTTTAAAAGGTAATGTATGAAGTAAAAATCAGTGTAGTTGCCATAAACTGCAAAATGTGAACATCACTTTTATTAACTCAGTAAGTTAGTTGCCTTTCTCTATGTTTACTATAACCTGACTAATCCAGTTCTTCAAGAATATAGGAGCTTCTACTCTCTCTTGAAGAAAATATATCACAAATACATACAAATCATTCTGTATTCTAGTTTATATTATTTTCTCTTATCTAAGCATAAGACTTGGATGTATACATGCTTCAAAATAAAGTATATAACATTTTTTAAACTAGGGCTGGTATACGTCAAATTTTAAAATTCCTCTCGTGGGAAATATACGTTACTGTAATACATGCGTTGTTTCCTTCTGTGCCTAGAGTTTACAATGTGAATTTGGAAGTGATTGTTAATCATTGATAATTTAAAAAGAATAGATTCAACTTGGAATATTTTTTCTTCCTTTTCCAGGAAAATAATGAGTATTTCTCTTCTTTAGGAAAATTAGCTCTACTATTGGCTCTACTTCAGCTTTTTAGGTCTCTTCAGGGGAATTCAATATAGTATTTTTTATTTACCCTCTAGTATATTTTGTCTCATCACTTTTGATAATGGTAATTATTTTTACTGTTATTTTTATTATAAAATAAATGAACCAACCTTTATTAGGTGCTTTCTTTGTGCCAGCCACTGTGTTTAATACTGTCACACATTTGCTTATTATTTAATATTTGTTCATACATTTCTCCATTCAACAAATATTGATTGAGCTCCTACAGTGTTTTAGGCACAAAATAAATTCTCTGTTTTCAAGATCCTTATGGTACAGGGGAGGAAATATTAACTAAACGGATTATATATAGTGTCAAGTAATGATAAGACCTATGAAGAAAAAGAAAACAGGTTAAAAGAGTGGCAGGGGCTACTTTTTTGGGATGGCATTGTCAGAGAAGAGTTCTCTAAAGAGGTCCCACTTGAGAAGAGACCTGAATGAAATTAGGAAGTAAAATATATGAATACCTGGAAAAAGAGCGTTTTGGACATTGAGGCCCGGAAGCATGAAGTCTGAAGAGAAAATTTTGGAAAGTTGTGCATGAGACCATAACGTAATTTGACTTACACTGATCAACGGTGCCTAAGAACACAGTTTCTAAGGTCACACTAGGTGCCTGAGTTTGGATGAGCATGCCAACACAATCCTTGCCATGTGGCCATGGCAAGTTACTTTACCTCTCTGGGCCTCAGTTTTCCCATTTATAGTATAAGGATCATACACATTCCTTCCTCATAGTTTGGAAATGAGGATTAAATGAGGAAATCTGCAAAGAGAGATTACTATGGTGTGTGGCATATAGTAAGAGTCTGAGCAATGTTAGCTATTATTATTATTGTCATTAGTTTTTTTAATATTGAAAATCAAGATTGCTTTCCTGCCTTAAGGTAGAGCTATAACCTATGGTTCCACCTTATGGACAGAACTTTTGGAGCAAGTGCACGGCTGAGAAGTGTGTACTATTATACACCTGTGTCTACAGAGGTAAGGGCTCTGATTTGGGGGAACTCTACACTCTCTTTAATTGCTTTTCATCAGAGGAAGAATAAGTTGAGAATGATTAAATTAAGTGAACTGGAGAAAGTCTATTACTAATGTAAATCATTATAAAAGCTTCAGCAGGCAAAGAAGTAAAAAACTAGAGAATATAATGTAGTATCTTTGGATAGTCTTCTGGTAGACAATTAAATTGCTAAAAGTGAGACAGAACCATTAATAATTGCACATTTCGTTTAGTACATAATTATTCATTGTGGCCTCGCCAGCTTTCTTAAGCTTAGAAATGGAAGTGACCCTTTTATTCTGACTGTACTTATTCCTCTGAGTATCTAAAAATGTCTCCATTTATCTTCATTCACCTTGTACCTAGTGCATAGGGAAGGAAATACTTCTTTGTCTCTTCAAGACTAGAGTGTCAGAGGAAAACATTCATTCCTCCATAAGAGGAATACTTACCTCCCTGGAGATAATACATATGCTTACTTATTACATGTCTAGTATCTCAAGTGAAAAAGATATTTTTGAACAGAAAATTCTGAAAAACAGTGATGAATTATGGTGGAATACAATGGTTCTAAAACAGCCCAATTCTCTACTCAAAATATGTCACAAATTAAGAAAAATAATAAGACAATTCTTTAGCAAAATGGTTAAAGCCACTACCTAATACTTATTGTGTGACTACTTACCAAACACATAATTATATCCTTTGTTTATAGAGTTTTTTTCAGTTACAAAAAGAAACATGGTTACTACCTTTTCTGATTAAAATAATAGTAATAATACTTAAGATTTATTGAGAGTACTTACTATGTGCCAGGTGCTTTCCATAAATTATCTCCTTTAATTCTCACAATAGTTCTGATGTGGATTCTATTATTCCATAATTTACAGATCAGAAACTGAGATTCAGGAATGCTAAGTAATTTGCCCAAGCTTCACAAATATCGAGTTATAAATCCAATCTTCTCCTTAAGTACGACCCTGTGCAGTTTCTCTTACAAACTTACCTTCTGGCAAGATAACAGGACAGGCATTACTGTTCTTTAAAAAAAAAAACAAAAAAACTTTTAATTTTTTAAATAATAGCATCCAAGAAGTTAAGTAATTTGAACAAGACGGCATAGTCAGTCAGAGGCAATCAGGACAGAAATTTCAGCTGGAAAGAAAGAAGAGTCCTTGATTTTTGTGAGTAATAGCCAGGTATTGTCCTTTCATGCAATCACAAAGCAGAAAATAAAAGTTGTACAACACCAAAGTTTTTTGGACTTAGAAAATTGATGTTCCAACCAATTAAAGTCTCTAGCTATATAAAGGTGGACTCAATTCCTACTTCATGGCTAAATTAAGTTTACTTTCAGCTAAAGTGTTTTTTTTCCCCTGAAATCTTCAAATTCCTCATTCCTTCTAATCAGTTTGGTCACAGCTCAAATATCACATTTTCTGATGGATCCTCCTTGACTCCCTATATAAATAGTAACTCTCTTCCCTGTCTCAATCACTTTCTGCTGCATAACTATCACATTAACCAAATATATTATCTTCATAGTGCTTATAATTATGTGAATATATTTACTTACTTGTCATTATCTTTCTCCATTACTAGAATATAAGTTACATGACAGTGTTACCTTATTTGTTTGGTTTGATACTCTATCTCTAATGTTTAGATGAGTACCTATACTCAGTAGATACTCAAAAAATATCTAGTAAATGTATGAATGAATGGATTCAGTATAATCTTTGATAGTCACCGATGTGTGTGTTTATGTATGTATGAAAGTGTGTATGGATAGACACAGACACACACACACACTCACACACACACTGCCTTTTCAAAATTGCAGCTCTATTTTAACTCCAGATCTTTAATTAGCAATCAGATCACCAACCATATCATTAACACTTAGAAAGATGCATAATGAAAATATAAATTCAAAGTTGTCTCCAGTGTCTTCAATGAAGGACAACAAAAATCTGTCCCCCATACTTAACTAGAAAGCATCTCAAGCCCATCAGATTCATAAGTACTTCAACATTTGAGTGTGGTGAGCCAAATAAGACACTTCAAAAAACAATGAAATGACTTGAAAGCACTCAATGAAGTAGTCAGGTTAAAGCAAAGAGATTAAAAGAATCCTCAAGGTACCTTAGATATCATTTAACCAAAAGGGCATACATCGATCTGTCATTGTATCAGGGTATTCTAATACTTTTGTTGCTTTCCTGCTTAAATCAAAACAAGCTATTATATAGGTTCAAATCATAAAATAAGCGACTCAAAAGTTGTATGTTTGAGGGAAATGACACAACAATTAAATGTAATTATAAAACTGAGTTAATCTAACTCACATCATCTATACAACAAATTCTCTAGTTAGAGATGTGACCCAAATTCTATTTTTGCATATTACCCATTAGTGGTTTTAATAGATTTAAGCCAGATTTTGAAAAAGCTTTATAAAGCTGATTTTTGATTGCCATTCTTAATCTCCTAGGCCAATCTCTCTTCGTATTAATCTATAAATTGCAGACATTGATAAAAGTGTACATATAAACTGGGATACCACTGTTGAAAGAAAGCAATATAATTCTATATGCTCCAACGACAAAATTAACTGGATCTGGAATTGGGTGCAGAGAAGATTTTCTGAGGAAATGACTCCAAATTTGATCTTAAGTATGAGTAAAAGTTCACTGTGATAAAGAGGAGAGGAAGGAAAAGGAAGGAGGCAGAAGAGTATGACAAAGGTTCCTAAGTTGCAGACGACATGGAGCTCTAAAGAAAGTGAAAGGCCTAGGTGGCCAAAGCTCAGAGATTGAAGTAGCAAGAAGTGCTACATAATGTAGGAGAAGTAGAGGGCAAAATCATGCTAGACTTTGTAATATGGGATATGAGTTAAGGATTTTCTGCTTTTCTTTTATAGCAATGAGAAGCATTGAATACTTTTAGTGTGTGATGTGTGTGTGTGTGTGCATGTGCATGTACATGTGTATATGTATATGTGTGTATATGAGGAAAAAGAGGGTAATATGTTAAGTTTGGGACAGAGGTATCAATGGAAGAGAATCAGTTTGGTAGAGTAAATGTAGGATTTTTAGGTGTTATCAAGAGCAATAATGTAGGAAGGAATGCCTTAACTCCTAATTCCTTCCCTTTAAACTCCCTACTACACCACCAATTTGCAGTTTATACTCAATGGCTTCTTTAACCTGAGGAATTCATTTCCTATTTGTATAGAACTGGTCATTTCACTAATTGTCGTTGCTCTTAGTGATTTAGAATGGAGTCAAACAGCTCTAAAGTCAAATAATGAATGGAATAGAACCTGCTGGTTGTCTACCCAGCATCCCATCCTCCCATCCTCCTTTCTTAGCGACTTACAAGTTCTGTATAGGTATCTCTCTCTGCCCCATACAACTAATTACCTCAGGGCAATATGTAGAATCAGCTATATAATATTGCGAAGTCCAGTGCAAAATGAAAATGCAAGTTCCTTGTCAAAAAATTATTAAGAATTTTAAGATGGCACTAGCAGTGTATTAAACCAAAAATAGTGCCCTTCTAAGACCAGGGTCCTGTGCTACTGCACAGACTGCATGACTATGAGGTTGGCCCAGGGAATTTGGCTTGTCACAGCCAAGGAGTGAGCCTGACTGGCCCAGAAATGGTTATGGGGCCAAAATGTCAGCAATGAGGAACAGGGAGGAGTTTGTTCAATCGTTTCTGGGAATTTTCCTAAGTCTTAGGGGAGGATGAAGGAAGAGATGTTCTCTTTGTTTCCTCTTGTTATTCTTTCTGGATTTGATGGCTAGAAATATTGTATCCATCTTGAATGAAGCAAATGTTTATGATGGAAGAGACCAGAAATAAAAAGAACTAGTGTATTCGATCACATTGTTGTGCCAATATATCAACCAACCCAGACACACGTCATGAATCAAGACTTCCTATTACACTGATAATACATTTTCCTTGTTGTTGGTCATTTTGATTCCGAGTTTTTGTTATTAGAAGACAGAAGCATTCCAACTGACAAAAATAATAAAGTCTCTCAAACTAAATTTGCTGAAAGAAGTAGTTCCTTTTTCAGTTAACAATATTTGTTGCATTGTTAAATATTTTTAGAGCTGTACATGCTTGGAAGAAATGGGTATTATCCAGGATAACAGAAGCTGACAGTTTATTTCTCAAAAGATAAAGAGATCATTGACAGAGAATAAAATGCAATAACATTATCAATGTTGGCATATTCTAGGAAAATAAATGTTTAATTGCAATATAACTGCCAGGTGAGTAACAATATTCCAGGTTTGTTTCTTCTAACATTAAATACAAATACATATTTTGCTGCTTTTTTTGTAAGAAAGTTTTGTAATGAAATAAGATATTATCCAGAGCTCTCAAAAGGCAAAAGAAAACGACCACACATTGCTATCAGATAAGCAAGTGTCGTACAAGAAAAGAGCTATGAAAATTAATCAGAATAAAATTATGTAAAACAAAAGTGACAGTGTTTTCCCTAAAGAATTAATTAGAGTAGCTATCCCAATCTGCAACACCCTCTCCATCCATTTCCTTCTCGGTTTATGTATAGTTACGTATACCCTTTAAACTTAAACAAAAGACAAACACACCACAGGATCTATCCACATTACTGTAGTGAGTATATAGAATGACAAAAACAATACATGTTGGTTTCTTCCCCCCACGAAGTTATTTTTAGGAACTGAAGTGAGCACAACATATTATCACATCTAGTTGTTCCAGTTCATAGAAGCAATAATGGGGCAAAGTCAAGTTTGACTCCAGGTCTGACTCTGAAGCCTATATTCGTAATTCCTGCAGATCAAATCTTCACTCATATATAAAATCATAGCTATAATGGAAGAAACCTCATGGTGCTGAGCCAACAAAAGGGAAGGAGAAACAAAAGCTACCTAGAAAGGTTAGCTAAGTCTTAACTGAAATGATTTTGTTCCTGAGTGAACTTCAAAGGCTAAATAGGAATTTTATATGTAAAAAAGTAGTAAATAAAGTTTTAGGCAGAAACGGTAATACACATAAATATCTACTGCAACTCAATCTTACGAGTGGTCCTGGGGTTGTTTTGGCTCATAAAACCTAATTAGGGAGGTTAATTTGACAATATTGTACAAGATGACTTGGGACAGGGGAGACTAGGCAGTAAGTTCCTACACCATGATTTTATCCCTGCCCCAAAGAGAATTTAAAATCCTCTTTCAGAAACAAGAAATTAAAAAGTAAATGGTAAATTAAAATAATAAATTCAAATAATATTTTAATATAAAAGAAGGAGAATACATTCCATGGAAATAAATGACTACTTCTTAAGTGAATCATAGAGAACGGAATTTTTAGAAGTTCGAAGTATTTATTTATTTATTTATTTATTTATTTATTGGTGAGGAAGATTGGCCCTGAGCTGACATCTGTTGCCATTCTTCCTCTTTTTGCTTGCGGAAGATTGCCCTTGAGCTAACATCTGTGCTAATCTTCCTCTATTTTGTATATGGGATGCCACCACAGCATGGCTTGATGAGTGCTGTAGGTCCGTGCCTGGGATCTCAAAGTATTTAGAAGGCCCTGTTCAATGGACTGGTCAGGGCAATTGTATGTAGAGGGAAGATCTGAGCCAGGTTTCAAAGGATAGGTTAAACTTATAGTATAGGAATGGGATGGCATTCCAGGATGGTGGGAAACTGGTAAAAGTACAATAGTCAAGTGTAAGTGAAAAGAAATGTGAGAA
The DNA here is from genome assembly GCF_020826845.1 of Diceros bicornis minor. Taxonomy (NCBI): domain Eukaryota; kingdom Metazoa; phylum Chordata; class Mammalia; order Perissodactyla; family Rhinocerotidae; genus Diceros; species Diceros bicornis. Next base: position 79,910,823 of record NC_080740.1, on the reverse strand, counting down.
AAATTGAGACCTCATAGAAAGAAGAAAGAGAAAAAAGTGGAAAGTTGGTTGGTACCAAGTCCTGGAAGCCTGACTATTAGGCTATGACTTTGGAAGTAAACATGGTAGATAACCCCAGGAGTTTGTTGAGCGACATGCTGAAAGAATAGTTTAAAGATGTTCATGTGGCAATATTGGGCAGGATGAATTAAAAAGGAAGAGTCTAGAGTCAGAGAAAGCAGTCAATAGGCAAATATAGCATGACATGGATGTGGCAGCGGGCATGGAGAGAATAAAGGATATTATAAGGAAAGTGTCAATAAAAGTTATTAACTGATGGGATAAGAGGGTGAGGGATAATGAAGTGTCTCTGATAACTCCAATACCTTAGCCACAGAGACAGGAACAAATCCAGACAGTGTTGTTTTAAGGTGACAACAGCAAGCTACCTTGTAATGGAAAGTAGAATATAGATCTGAGAGGCATCCTCATGGAGAAATCTACTGTGATTATTGATAGACCCTACAAAGTAGAGAGTATGGGCAAAGAGTTGCAAGACATTTGTGCTTTCTTGCTTCAGAGGCATTGGCTCATTTCTCTGCCTGGAAAGTTCCTGTCTACTTTCTTGTCTGTAAATCTTTTACTTACCTGTAAAGTTTCAGTACAAAACTCATTCCAGCATGGCCTTCACCGACAATTAGAGAGTATTTTCTTTTTTGCTCCTTCAGCACCTGTTTATTCATTAACCAAATATTCATTGAATACCTACTATTGTCTTGATATTGTTCTACGTGTAGGGGAACCAGTGGCGAACAGAACAAACAGGGTCCTTGCTCTTATGGGTAGGCTTACATTCTAGTTTGGTTAGAGAACTAACCAACCAACCAATCAATCAATAAAAAAATACATAATATTTCAGGTGGTGATGAATGTGTTTAAGTGGGAAGCTATGTTAGATCAGAAAAGCCCAACTGACAAAATGACATTTGATCAGGGACCTAAAGGAAGTAAGCGAGTAAGCTTACTGGACAAGGAGAATGTTCTAGGTAGAGTGACCAGTAATTGCAATGACCCTGAGCAGGAGTAAGCTTAGCTTGTTTGAGAAGGAGCAGAGGCTAATGTGACAGGAGTTAAATGGATGTATTGAAGGTAGTGGTGAGTGACAGGAAAGAGCATCAGAAAAGTATTGGAGATCCAGATCTTTAGAGTCTTAGAGGCCATGCTCAAGGATTTGGGAAGTCATTGGAGGGTTTTGATTACAGAAGTCAACTACTCCGAGTTGCACTACTCCAATCAGCAATCTTATTAGCATAAGTGTCACCCATGCAGTGAAGAAGAACCAAGGTTCAAGTGGATCTCACTGAGCGATAGTAAAATGCAAGTGAGAAACATGGAAATGATGACAAGGTTTTAAAAAAGTGTGTGTTGGGATTGTTGGGGAGATTGGAGACAAAGAAGTAAACAGCCAATGGAAAGAAAGAGAAAAGAAAAAGGCTTGTAGTAGTTACTTCAGTTCCTACTCCCTTTATCAGGCTGTGCACTCTCTCCCAGCTGCTCATGGCTTACGGCTGCCCTCTCCTCTGAAGAATATCCCTAGGTTAGAGGGAATCTCCTCACCCAGGAAGTTGAGCCCTCCCAAAGCCTCCTCATAGCCAAAAATTGACTGATAGGAGGAATATAGAGCCAGCTCTTTTGCCCCCAGGAGGGAACAACTCTGCAGTGCAGTTCATGTTGTGGGGCTGTGGATGAAACCAAGGCTACACTTTACCTGAGACCACATCCTTGCTCAATGCCCCTCTCCTACCACGTCTGTTTTCAGCCCTCTGCTTCTAGAGGTTTTCCTTAGGAGCACTTCCTTAGTCACTTTCAGGCTTTGCTTATTAGAAACTTGACTTAAGACAAATCTTGTATCTTCTGCTATTTTCATTTTCCACAGCCACCAATAAGATGCTGAGTATGTCATTAGTGCATAATAAATGTTTGCTGAATTAAAGAACAGACATCAGGTGTTATAAAAGAGTAGAGAATGCTATGTATTAATATCACAGAATACCATGTGATATCTTAGCACTCAGGATACTTATTTCTAATTTAAATAATTTAAGGAAAACTGACAGAATAAGATTATATATGCATACATAATTATTTTATTAGTACTTTATGAGTAAATAACTCAAAATTTTTATAATGAGTCATCTTTCCTATATTTAAGATAGCTATGCATATTTGTCACTTTTTTTGTCTATAATACAAATAAGAAATTCTGCAAATTAACTTGAGTGCTTTCTGCCTCCTATTAAGACCCTTACCGATGAACATGCTAAACTGTAACATCTTGCTATCTTCATGACATTTAACTTTAGTCATCTGACTACCCAGGATGCTGAGAAAGATTCTGATTATTTGCTGAGATTGTGCATTTTAAATCTAATGCACATGATGTGGTGAGATAATCACAAGAATATTCTATGCTTAGTTGGAAGTCCATGATTATAATATTTGACTTCCTTGGGAAAAAGACTCATTAGACAGTTCTATTCTCTATTCAATTCAGAGAAACTAATTCTTATCTAGTCTGAGTATATCCCTCTCCTTCTCCTCCTGTCCTCTCCATTCATCCCAGTGCTTTTCACTCATCATGAAAAATTTCATAACTTAATGTCATCTAGTGTACCTTTTTCAGTTTGGTCTCACACACTTTTAGGTTTTATTTCATTTTGTTTTGTCATTGAACTTTCCACCCTATTAACTCCAGTATTACACATGTCTCCTGCCACGTGCTTTATGGTCATATATCCATTTTGAATTGCCAATATAAGTACAAAGTCCCCACTAATTAGAAAGTTTATTATAACCATTCCAATGTAATATGACCGGAAATTATTAGCCTCATTAGTTTCATAATATTCTTTCAAGTTTACCCTTTTGGCAAGTCAATTTCAACATTGTTTCAAGTATTGGGCTGAGTAGTACTTGCAAAATGCAGATATATGGTCATTTTCCTCAGAGTTCTTATATTTTTTATATGAAATTTCTGTATGTCTTGACCATTGATGACCATGTATAGGTTTCTTTGAGTAGAAAGATGAGTGAGAAAGCCCCAATGCTCAAAGACTTCATTGTCATCCCGAAAAGAATCGCACGTATGCAGCATATAAGGTCACATATAGAATTAGACAATGAGTTATAAATAAACAATTTCCTTCTTTGGTCCTTTCAATTTTTCTCCACCGCTTAAACAATCAAAGAAATGTCATAACCTGGCACTTAAGCTCTCAATCCTTCTTTTGTTTCTGTTCCCCGTATTTATTTTTCTCTCACTATTAAAAGAATAACTCAAGGCCACTGTAGAAATGTGTGGAAGATGCAGAAAAGTAAAAGAAAGTGAAAATCGACTTAATTACAGTACTGGGAGAAAACTACCATTAACATTTTGTTTTACAAGCTTCTAGATTATGTCTATTTGTATTTAAAGTTATATTTGGTAGCAATACCAAAATAAATATGTTACCATCGTTTCCCTATCTCTTTAGATATGTTTTTGCAATGGCATTATCTATATGCCATTGCAATATTATTCCATTGTATGGATGCTCTACAATTTGTTTAACCAATTTCATAATATTAGACATTTAATTTGTATCTAACTTTTAGTTACTATGCTGTGATAACTTCCATTCACATGAATCTTTATGAACATGCCTGACTATTGTTAAAGAATAACTGCCTAGAGGTGAGCTATTGGCAAAAAAGAAATTGAAGTTGTTTTCATTGGCTTATTAGCCATTTGTAATTTATTTTGCCCATTAGTCTACTTGTAGTATTGTGTTTTATTTTAAAGTTAAAAATAAACACTTTATATTATCAAACAATTGTTTGTAATATGTGTAAAATTCTTATCTGAGTTTATAATTTTCCTGATTATTTCACTTATTTCTTGTTAGATAGGAGTTTTATATTTTTAAATTTTTGTGTGTACTACATTTAGGTCTAGATTATTTTGGGTTGTACACTCAGGTCTATGATCTACTGGGAGTAAAATTTACATATGGGTGAAATAAGGGTTGAGATTTTTGTGTCTTTTTGTTCTTTTTTGTTTTTAAATATAGATATTAAATTGCTTCAGCATGATTTGTTGAAAAGATTATTCCTTCCCCTTCAATTACTTTGACATTTCTGTTGAAATTCAGTTGACCGTATATGTGTGGATCTTTCTGTTCCAAACATCTATGTGTCTATCTTTATGTCAATAGCACACTATCTTGATTACTGTAGGTCTATAATAAGACTTAAAAAGAGGTTAAGTCCTCCACTATTTTTCTTTTTCAAAGTTCTGGGAAGGTCCTTTGTGTTTCCATAAAAATTTTAGAATCAGCTTGTCTGAATGTTTTCAATTTTTAAAAAGAAAAACCTTTGAGATTTTGATCAGGAGTAAATCTATAGATGAATTTAGAGAAAATTGACAACTTAACAATATTGAGTCTTATGACTCATGATTATGATGCATTTCTCTTTTTATTTAGTTTTTCTTTAATTTCTTTATCAGTTTTGTAGTTTTCAGAGTAAAAGTTTTGTGTATCTTTTTTCCATATTATCTGTATTTCATATATTTAATTCTATTTTAAATGCTGTTTTACATTTTAATTTCCAATTGTTTGTGTCTAGTGTATAGAAATTCAATTGATTTTTGTATACTGATATTGTATTTTACAACTTTACTAAACTCAATAGTGATGGCAATTTCTTTGGTCTGTGGGATATACTTTCATAGATGGTCAAGTCATCTTCAATAAAAGTTTATTCTTCCTTTCTAATCTGGGTATTTTTTATAGATCTTTATTGCCTTATTATCTTTATTGATATTTATTGCCTTATCTCATTGGATAGAGTGTATAGAGCAAAGTTGAAAAGAAGTGACAAGAACAAACATCTTTGCCTTTACTGATTTTTAGAGAAAAAATACTCAGTTTTCCACTATTATGATTTTAGCTGTAGGTTCATAGATGCCCTTTCATAGACGTCCTTTTGTAGGTTGAACAATTTCCCTTCTCTTTCTTGTTTGCTGAGAATTTTTATCAGTTTTTCTAAATCAAGAATAAATGTTGGATTTTGTTCAAATGTTTTTTCTGCACCTATTCAATGATCACATAGATTTTTTTCATTTTTAGTTGGACTTACATTGATTGATTTTCTGATGTTAAACCAACCTTGCACTCCTTTGCTACATTTGACTTGGTCATGATGTACTATCCTTTGTATTTTTTGTTAGAATTTATTTTGTAAAACTCTTTTTAGATTTTTTGCATCTATGCTCATAGGGATACTTCTCTTTAGTTTTCTTGTAATATTCTTGTCTGGGTTTGGTGTCAGGGTAACTGAGGCCTTATAGAATGACTTGAGAAAGATATACTTTTAATGTTTTGGAAGTGCGTGGGTGGAGTGCAATTATTACTTCTTTAAATGTTTGGGAGAATTCACCAGTGAATCCATCTGGGTCTGTAAATTTCTTTTCTTTTTTAATACGTTTGTTTGTGTGTATACAGGGTCAAGGTTTTTAACTAAAAATTCAATATATTTATGGTTATAGAACTATTCAGGTTATCTATTTCTTCATGAGAGATTTGGTAGTTTGTGACTTTTAAAGAAACTAGTGTTTTATTTAATCTTATACTGTCTTTATTATACATGTCTTTTATTCATCAAAATCTCTAGCATATGTATGGCAGCTTTTCCTCATTTCAAGAATTGATGCTGGCTTTTTTCCTATTTATACTCTTGGTCTTTGCAATTGGATTCTGAGAGCAGAAAAGAAAGACATATGATAAAGATTAATTGCTCACCTGAGAGTCTTCCAAATACTTTTTAACCTACGGTATTGTTACTGGGTTTCTGTGTATCCTGTCTATCCATTCTGTGTATCCTATCCTATCCATTTTCCCTTCTCTGCCATAGATTGTAGAGGCTTCTTTACTGGAGTGGTTTCATACTTGCCATTGCTGGGACACCAAGGGTTGTAGTAGTACATGGCCAGTTTTTATTTGTAATGTTCACAGTGGCAGGCTTGAGGTTTTAGTCACACAGGCCACTTTAGCACTACCCAAGACCCAGGATGAGTGACTTGTTTTTGTGCCCAGTCCCATGGCTAGTGGTTGAATTATTTTATTTCCTTTTTCACAGAAAAGACAACTCATATATGGTGTCAGCCTTTACGCAGGGAGGCCAGGTCCAGTTTTCTGCTGTGTACACTGTCTATTTTCTCTGCTCAGGTTTCTGTGTAGGCATTGATAATCCAGCTTTTAAAACAGTGACTGATTCTGGGTCTTTCGGCTTCAACTCTAGTTCACTACTATGGGTTTGAGTTTCCTTCTCATTTCTGGAACTTGGAGATTACCTTTTATTGCTTTTTTACCTTTTGAACTGCACATTTCCACATGCAACTCAATACTTTTAAATAAACCTCCCATTCTCCTCTCAATTCCTGCTATAATATATACATTTACTTCTTGGGCACTACTAAGTGATGGTTAGAAAAATATAAATATATGTTCCCCATAGCCTCCTACTTTTCAACAACTGTGGATCCCAGTAGTATATATCTCTCTTTAGGATAAATTCAACAAAAAAAATTCAGAATCTCTGTGAAAACAGTTACTCCCAAACCCAGGAGAGAAAAACTATTTTTTCCACAATGTACTCAGTATTGGTGGTACAGATAAAAATATCTGCTTAGAACTATTATCTTGAGAACTTAAGAATTTGAGATCTTATCTTAATTCTGTGTGGGAGGACTGCTTCTGACAAGCTTAATTTTTTTGCTCCAGATAACTCACCTCTCAACTTGTCAAGTCTCTGATGTGAGATTCAGTGTTAAACAAAGAGTCACATTGAAAGACTTACACAAGTGGAAAAGTTTAAAGTAAGGTAAGATATGGCTCTCATTAACGAAGAGAAAAAATTTTATAACCTCAGATATGATTCTGTCTCTTTCATGAAAATAATTTACAAATGGGCTTTCTTTAATTTAGTCAAGTCTCTTTGTTACAACTCTGGGTAAATATGAAAGTGGGTCAAATTAATTTTTTTCATTTCTCTTTCAATTCTTCAATCCTGCTTTTGAAATATTTTAATATTTTTTTCCATTTCATATTAACATAAGTGGGAATAATAAATGTGTATTATTTAAACCAATTCAGCCAAAGTGTCAGCAATGACACTACACCATATCATACAACAGAGAATATTGCTTTATGAGGCTTATAAGACAACTTTCATTAGCCAGACTAAAATGTCAGGGGGTCTGGCTTTCTGAAGACCACTACAGTTCCTTCATTCCTTTGGAAAATACATAGTTATTTCAATAGCATGGGTATCCAGCTTTAACTTGACATATCTGTTGCTATTCTATACTCTGAAGCTTGACAGACATTGTCTAAGGAGAAATAAGCAATAATATTGTTTGTAAGAAAACTGCAATTATTTATCAATTGCTGTCCTGTCATGCTTGTGAAGCAGCTCAATGCCTAACACATATTGGTCATCAGTAAAAACAGTTATTAATAATATTAATACAATTTATTATTAATAATATATTAATATTAATTATTAATAATACCAACATCAAAATCACTATTTATATCTCTGTAGTCAGGAATCGCTGCTCTGCTATGTGGTTCCCTCTACTCTGTGGTATTATTCCCTTTTCCCAAATGTCTCAACAACTTTTTTTTCTGTCTTGCTCTGCAACTCAATTCTTATAACCTGATGACCCCCATGCCTACTGTAAATGTTTAAAATAAAGATTTTAAAATTTCTATTCTGAAAACTATCATTAATTTTTAGTGCACAGTACCATATATATTTGTAAATTTTGTTTCTTTATACTTATTTCATCTTTGTGTACATATCTGTCTATGACAACATATGAATCAATGATCCATGAAGTCAAATACTGGATGTTAGATTCATGCATCCAAGTCTCCAGTACACTACGGGCACAGACTGAAGATGCAATGAACAGCTGATAATGGCAATGATAACAGTGATATATCTTCCAGCTCTTCATGGAATTTGGATTCCTTCCAATGTTTAAATGCAATGAATCTATGACATTTAATAACAGGATTAATGAATTAGGTGTTATTAAGGAGTTTAACTTCAAAAAAACAAGCAACAGATCATAATATATTATCTTCTGAAAATAAAACTCCTTTTAACTCCTTGATCTTCACACAACCATGCTTTTCTATATATCAAAATAAAGCACTGTGAGTCATTTCACATACTCCTACTTTGAAAAGTCTAGAAAGAACACTTCGAAAGATAAAAATGATCTGAGCTACTCCTGTAACAATAAGTATTGTTTGACCAGCCTTTCACAAATTTGATTCATCTGTGTAGTCTAATAACTTACAAAATGCCATTTTCCAAATCTGAGCTGTATTTTGAGTTTCTGAAACAACAATACATATTCCATACCTTATCTCCCCAACAAAATATGATTTCTTAAAAATCACTTTTTTGCTGAGGTCTTGTCTTGTATGTCAAGTTTTTGCCAGAAGCCAATTTTTATTGCCAGGTTATAAACCTCTAAAATAGTAGCTCTATTATGAAAACACTGACACAACCTTAGCCATAGTGAGGTGAATGGCACAAGTACAATACACTGAACACAGCATCAGCTATTAGCTCAAATAGCTTGATTTTGCCCCATTGTTGTTCATTGTCCCCTATACATTTGCTATAATGCCTGTGGTGCCTTTCAATACTACTTAACTATAGGCTGTCCTCCAGGATATGTCAGGCACAGCCACCTCTGGTGACATGCAGACATGTGCTAGTTAGCACTGGTTTGTTACTGAGATTTTAACTTGATACACTTATTTTTTTTCCTATAAAAATATACTCCTTTACCAAAAGAACACACACTCCCCCAAGCTATGCTGTAATGTGAAGCCACCAACTTCCCTCATTATAGCCTATTGTTTTTAGGTGGTTTACTAATGAGGAAGATGTCTGAGTCAACCTGCTGTTTACAGAGCAGCAGAAGAAAAATGTGTTTTTTCTCCCAATTTTTTACTTAACCCATTCTTTAATCTTAATTGTGTTGGTGCTTACTTGAATATGTACCATTATAATACTGTTTCATGTAACGATGTGGTGGATTACAGCCTAAACAGACTGAATTATAAGACCTCAAGCCCGTGGTGAGTTATCAGTGCGGGCAGCATGGGCATCAAGCCATGCAAAATAAGACCTTCTTAAAACTGACTCCCAGAATCTCCCAACAGATGAGGAAAAATACCTTGTTCTCTTAAGGATAGTAAGAAACTCTCAGGAAACACGCTGCGGATATGTAGAAAAGGATATCACGAGACTCCTGGCTCATAGCTCCAGAGCTAAACAAAGACAAGGGCAGCTTAATAACATATATGGCTTTCCTTCTTTCTTTTTAAAACCATAGGCTTCTGGTGAGAAATTTATGTAAAAGACACACACGCGAATTTTTGGCAAAGATAAGCACAGCATTTTGCATTAACAATACTAATATTTTTACGGTAATTTTCTTCTGGATTGGATGGCTAATAGTGAGAATATTAGTGAATTCTAACAAGATCTATAACTTTTTATGTATGGCTAATAATTTCATGGCAACACATCCAGCCCTCCAAAATAATGTCTGAGCAAATGTGTGAGCAATAAGTCTGGATAAAAGGAAATAAGGACATTATTTTGGTGGATTTGTCTTGCTATTATCCTGCTAATATGAAATAGAATGTTGGCAATTTACGTACATCTGCTTAATTTTAAGTAGGAGAATAAGTTTCCAATCGTAATCCAAATTGCAAAAGAAGTCAGAGAAATTAGTTTTCCAATCCCAGGTGCACACTCAAGAAACGGTACAACAACATCTGAGTGCATTGAAATTCAAATACACACACATGCACATGCACATGCATACACACACACAAATAGTTTAAGTATAGGAGCAGTGATGTGACGGCCTAAAACTGTAGAGGAGCGTATTCGATTTTTACTATTGCCTTAACAAATTACCACAAATTTAGCAGCTTAAAACAACACCCATTTATTATGTCATAGTTACTGTAGGTCAGAAGTCCAGCAGGCTCAGCAGGTCTCTGTTTAAAGTTTCACAAGCAGAAATCAAGGTGTCTGCAGGGCTGTGATCCTTTCTGGAGACTTTAGGGGAGAGTCCATTTCCTTGTTCATTCAGGTTGTTGCCAGAATTCAGTTCCATGCAGTTGCAGCACTGAGGTCCCCAGTTCTTTGCTGGCTGTCAGCTGAGGGCCTTTCCCAGGTTTAGAGGCTTCTCCTAGTCCTCGGCTCCTGGCCTCCTTTCTCCATCTCCAAAGCCAATAACAGCAGGTTGAGTCCTCCTCGTGCCACATTTCTCTAACACACTCATTTCTCTTTCTGACTCCCTCTTACGCTTTTACATGCCCATGTGATTACATTGGCCCATCTGGATAAGCCAGGATAATCTCTGTATGTTAAGGTGCATAATATTTATTCCATCTGCAAAGTTCCTGTTGCCATGAAGGGTAGGAGTAATTACATAGGAGTAATGTGAGGGTTGGAAGGGCAAAGGAGAGGATCATAAAAACCAAAATCCCATCTACCATAGGGAGTATCGTATTCTTATCTTTATTATCACTTTCTTCATAATATTGTCAAATACTCAAAAGGAAAAGTTCTAACTTTCATACACTAAGTAGAATAAATTTTATTTTCTGAGTTGTTTCCAAAATTTTAGTTTGATCAGAATTGTACCCTCAGGTCACCTAGTCTAACAAACCCATTTCTATTCAACTCTTCTATTCTCCCCTAAAATATTAAACACATGCTCTGGAACCAAATAGGAATATCCACTCTCACAGTTTTTAAATAATAAAATCTTAAACCTATTTCAAATAGACTGCGATGTCATTGTGAGAAGGGTCACGTCTTACTTATTAATTCCTAGTGACGAAACCAGGATGAAAGAATTTCTCTGTGATCCGCATCCCACTGAATACACAGCCTTATACTACAGAAACATTTGCTACTTGAATGTCTACATGTCTTATAAAATTTGACTGTAAAACAATATAACTTAATGTGGAGATCTATTTTATCAGCCTAGGTCTGTTTCTATTATATTTCATGGGGATATCTTCCCTGAACAGAGAGATCTCTGAGAGAGTAAAAACTACTCAGAAAACTTCCCTCAGTAACTCACAATAGTAACCTGGCTTGCACAGCAAGTCTGCCACATTCCAAAACAAGATCCACCAACTGGAATTATGTTGGTATGATAGGTAAATAATAAAACAGCTACTGCAACAACATACTTTGAGAAACTCAAGAAGAAAGCCCTGTACTCATTTGACTCTGGTTATTACATCCATGGGAAAGGGAGTGAAGGTGGTAGACGATGATGCACTATCAACTGAAAGTGAAGAGAGGAAAAGCATCCCAGTTTGAGCAAGTAATAATCAATAATAAATGTGTGGAGGGAAGGGGTTGAAAAGAAACATTAAAAGATTCATTTAGTAAAAACAAGTAATCCCTTTGAGAGGGAAAATAACTATGACTCTTTCATTACGTACTTGAGGCATCTGGATTAAGAAGCAGAGGAGACATCTGCAACTTTTAGATGAAGCTATGGTTGTTTTTATTGCTTCTCCAGAGATATCAAAGGAAGATGATTAAATTGGAAGTTTAAATTACATGCAGCAGGCAGTCTGTAACACATTCTTCCTTGTGAGTTTGTAAGGCCATGCTTCCTAGGATGTCCTAATATGCCTAGGAAAATCCACAACTTACATAAATGTGTTTGTTTTCCCCCAAAACTTGAGAAAAATGTTCAACTAAATCAATTTCCTTTTTTGTTTTTTTTTTGTTGTTTCTTTTTTGTGAGGAAGATTAGCCCTGAGCTGACATCCATTGCCAATCCTCCTCTTTTTGCTGAGGAAGATTGGCCTTGGGCTAACATCCGTGCCCATCTTCCTCTACTTTATGTGGGATGCTGCCACAGCATGGCTTGACAAGCGGTGTGTCTGTCCATGCCCTAGATCCGAACCTGCGAACCCTGGATCGCCAAAGCGGAGCAGGCAAAGTTCACTGCTACGCCACCAGGCCGGCCTCCAATTTCCTTTTTTTAGTGAGAAGCTATTTCCAATTCAGACTCCTTTTCTCCTGCTGGATAGCTTTCTTGGGACATCTCTTTGTAAAGATTCTGCTTCTCTGAGAACAGCCCACTTTACAAAATTTCATGTTTTTACATAACATGTGAAAGAATTATCACTAAACAGACTTTAATTTATTTTGGGGGTATACAAAAGATTTGTTGATAACTAATGATAATTATGTATTCTTTTTTATTATGAGTTAAGTTTCATAATAAAAATAGGTTAAAAATCTAGCTTTGAAGACCTTATTTTAAAAAATGAGATATTTTAATATAACCTAGATCTCAAAAGCTACATTTGCTCCCTGGGTATTTTTACCACCTACTCAAAGCTGATATGTTCCACTTGTCACTGAAGTTTTATGTATAATACTCTTGGTAACAGAGGGCAATTATTGGGTTCAAGTTGACGCCAACACATTCTTTATCAAGCATGAAAACCTTACCTTGACCTTTATACAATTATTCTCATAAAATGAAGAATTAATGCTTTCCAAAATAGTCATACAATGATGTGGGCACCGTATTACTTTAAGGTTAAAAACTCACGACACTGTGAACGAGATGCCTATTTTCCACTATTCATTTGCATGATTAAAAGGATATCTTTGCCTAGCCAAACTGTGGGGGCAAATAGTCATAGTATCTATTCGAATCTATTCATAGTAACTATTTATAATGTCTTGCTTTTAAAATTTTCATGCATTCAAACATTAATCAAACTCAAAAATCACAAAATCATGTAATCTCTGCATTAAAATGGATTACTATAAAGGTAAGTTAGTCCAACAATTTCTCCATAGCATGGTCTTTCTAAAATTTTTCAGAAATTTTCATTGATCCTTCCCACTCCCTATCAATGATGGGAAAAATCACAAGCCTTTGGCATTTTTAAGTAGTTCCAATTTTCAGAAAGCTTTTTCCTTATAATGAGCCAAATTGGGTTCTTTTGTCATTTTTCTTTTGCTATTGGAGTTATATAGACCAAATCTAAAATATCTTTTTCATAAGAAAACACTTCACATATTCTAAAGCTCCTTTGTCCCTTGAAGTTATCTTTTCTTCTATGTAGGCATCTTAATCATTTTAATCCTTTTTAAAGATTTCCTCATCTTCCTTCTTTGCTCTGGGAAAGGGAATGAGACAAAGCAGCTGAGATCTCAGTATATGGAGTTAGTCACGTCAGACTGTGAAACTCTTTTTGCCCCGTTTAACCTGTGTTTGGATCAAACTGGTTATTTCATCTCTCTGAGCCTTTATTTCTGATGCCATTTCTATGACCTTAAGCAACTTATCCAAACTCTCTGAGTCTTTGTTCTCTCTCCTACTATCTGTTTAACCTTGAGTAATATATTTACCATTTCTGAACCCCTATTTCCTCATCTGTACGTGGAAATAAAAGAGTTGCTATGAAAATTGCCAAAGATAATTTGTGAAAAGTACTGAAAAAGAATTTCTGGAACATAGAAAGCACTTAAAAAATGTTTTGTGATTGCCGCTGCCCTCCTTTTGACTTAATTACGTGTCAATATCCCTGTCTTTCTTAGCCTGAGTCTTCTAAAAAGAAAAATTAATACACTGAGGTAAAAATTAAAGCGCTGATAGTTTATCTGAAAGATGTAAGCCCAGAGCAGAGAGGGTGAAGCAAGGAAAAGTATGAATTGTGTTACTGTGATGTCTACTACTTCCCAGTGAGCTCGAAGAGAGACAAAAGGTCACATAGCAAATGTGTTTGCTTGTCATGTGGAAATTCAATGGAAGGTTCACTGCAGGCAGAACCATACCTGGAAACTGTACACAGAGGGAAGAAGGGAAGCAAACGATGTCTCCTATTTCTCATTGGCCTTTCCATTTCCAGGTTGTTTCATCTGGCTCTTCAGTGGCTGCATAAGAAGCCAGATCTCAGGCCTTGTGGTACAATATCTCAACTGAATACATAAGTGAAGGAACAATTCTGCATGGGTTAAACCTATTAAGAAGGACAAAGAAATCTGAGAAACTATTAGTGAATGCCAAATTCTAAACATAATTCTTTTGGAATTACCCAAAAATAGGTGAGGCATTAGCAGATTATATTGTTATTGTTACTTCTATTCAACTAATCTAGCAATCACAGAACAGGTTCACATTGTTAACTTATTTTTTTACATACAAGTAAATAAACTATCATTACTATTTTGTTATTATTTATTATTATTTTAACATTGCTGCTATATCAGCCTATCTCGCTCACTGAAACTCATTGCCTTACTATTGCAGGTCTTCCAAGATGTGTCCCAAATTTATTTTTCCATATTGAACATTAATTTAAAATTTCTTTACTCTAATCAACTTGAATTATTCATTCCTACTAAGCTTTCTCTTCTATGTTAACTTTGTTAATTATGTATAGAATACACTCTTCAAAAATTTATACATACCTATATCCAAGACCTTCCTTAACAACTGGTTTTAATGCCATCTTCTCTATGAAGTTGTACCATATCCCCAAATGGAAATTCTTTCCTTCTCCATTAAGCCCTCATAACACTGACAACTTTCTCTTTATGTTACAGTAATAGCTGTATTCATCTGATTTCCTCTATTTCACTCTCAGTTCCTTGAGAGTTGCATTCATTCAATGCTCATTTACTTAGTGTAGATATTAAGTTAACTGCCATGATTGATGTAGGGTTCATTTCCGTTTTCACCACTGCACAAAACACTTGGTAAGTATATAACATATATTATTCAATGGCTTGATTAACCTGGTATTTAGAGTGCTGTTTATCTCTCTTAAGAATGTGTTTTTAACCCAGAGGCTAGTGAGTGGTTCCCTCATCTTTGCGAAAGCTAACTAAATTTTAATTTCATAGTGTGATGAAGTCCAAAGCTTTTCCTACTAGTTCAATTAATTCAAGATATGAATAGGGGTGAGGTTACACTTTCCCTGCCCCCTCAACAATAGGTCCTTATGTCTTTATGTGACACTGAGTAGTTATTCCCCTTTGTCTTATATGCAAAACTGGGCCTTTTCACAGAAATGTTCACAAGAAAGGTTTTGTGGTAAGTACTCTGGATTGAAGATTTAGAGCTATGAAAGGTATCACCATAGAGTCTTCTATTCTGTTGACTCCTTACCTTTCTCCTCTTCTCATATTTGCTCCTCATCTCATCCTTCCAAGTAGCTCTTGGGTGTGTATTCTCTATATTAGCTCTTGTCCAATATGGTTATAATTTGAGCCATATATGTAATTTTAAATTTTTTTAGTATTTATGTTAAAAAATTTTTAAAAGAGGGTGAAATTAATTTTAATAAATATTTTATTTAACACAATATATCCAAAATATTAATATTTCAACATTCATCATATAAAATTATTAAGAAAATACTTCATATTTTTTCACACTGTCTTCAAAATATTTCTATATTTAACACTTACAGTACACCCCAATTTCCATTAGCCACATTTCAAGTGTTCAATGACCACATGTAACTAGTGGTTACTGTTTTGGATAGCCTGAATCTAGGTATGCAAATCAATTTATCTTCCCCAAGGTCCTCCCCCAAAATGTTATACTCAAACCTCTTGAATGGTTTTTCTCTTGCACATGCATTTTCTTTCCAATTATATACGAGTATGTAAAGGCAAACTTATGTCCTTATTTACTTATTCATTTATTTATTTATGCCATTCACCTAATTCAGTGTTTAATGCACATTTATGACTTGATTGATACATGATGCCAGACTTTTACTATACCGCTTGGTAATTCTCTGATTTTTTCATTGTATTCTCTAAACTTTCTTTGAATCTGCCGTGCCTTTTATCTGATCTGCCATGATTGTAATGATCTGGGGAACAGTTCAATATAATAGAAATAACACCGATATAAATGTGCTCAAGTCTTGGGTCTACCCATGACAATCTATGTGGTTTCAGGTAGTAAGTTGATCACATTATACCTGTGTTTCTTAATCTGTAAAATGAAAACAAGTATTCATAAATTTCCTGCCATAGAAGGATTTTGTAAGCACATAATAAAAATGTATATCAAAGCATTTTCTAAGTTGTAAAGCACAAAAACAGTGCAAACAATATGTGGTTATGATATCTCTGTTTTGCTTTCAAAAGCTGCCTAATTTTTTTGGCCTTTGACTAAAGTAGAACATCGTGCCAATGGTTCACAATGGATTTTAAAATCCCCTCATAGCTCATAATTTATAGTTTTGAGTCCAGTAACTTATAAAACCACTTGGGATTAATTTTTCCTAAGTATATTAATTTGCTTGTCTACACTGAAGCTTTATTTTTTCATGTCTTACAGACTGGTAGGAGATTCCTGAAGCTAGCTAAATACCTTACAGTGTTACTAAGCATTTTAATCCTGGGTAGACAGAAGGAAAGAGAAATTTTTAAAAGAAGAAAAGCACAATATATGTACTTTTGAGTAAATGGATTTACTATAACTAGAGAAATAAACTTTGCCAAGACTAACACCCATTGCAAAACAATATTTCAGAGTTCTGAATTCACTTTAATATTTTGGTAAACTGATTAGCACTGCTTTGGCAAAATTACAATTTTTTTAAAGTCCCAAAAGCCAAGGAAAAATAAAGGTATGAATTTTTTAAGACAAAGGAGCCCCTCTATTTTTTTTAGGCGTAGAGAACCTAAACACGGATTTTCATTTAAATACCACAGGATTAACATGTTTTCCAGGGAATTTATGTTTATTTTTAAACACAGAAATATTGAAAGCCATTTGGCAAACCTGAAATATGTATTCAAACACACAGACACACACACACACATACACACACACAATGAAATCCATTTAATGAACACCCTTTGAACAGCACACCTGCTCAATTAGAAAGCACCAGTAAAACAGGTTCAGGGCAACACATTTCACTGCATTCATACAATGGGTGAGCTGCTTAATCAACTCCAATAGTGTTTGCTTCAGTCTAATCATGGTTTTTGCCAGATATGAACAGGCTCTGGCTCTCGAGTAAAATTTCTCACCATGAGGCTTTTTGTACATTTTATGCAAATACTTGGATTATCAGTATTATTAAAGATTTGATCTTAATTTATTGTATTTCAAAAATTAGGTTAATGCTCTTGAGAACGGTAATTTTTCTAAGCCATTCTGAAATATCAACATCATCCATAATACTGCATCTTTGCAATCATTAGTCCTTCAACTCTCAGTTTTGTCTTTGCTCATGATCTCTGAAGTTAAGAGCTTTCTTATGCTTGCATGAATGCCTAGCTATTTTCCCCTCCTGCCAATTTCATTTGAAGACCTAGTTTTGGTCATCATTCCTTAGTTAAGTCTTTGGATGATATTACCCTGGTGCAAATTGGTCAAAGCCTGTGTTTCTTCTCTTGCATAACAACAGAAGAAAAACCATGAAGTTAAAACTATCAAGGTTATAGGTAATTCAAGAAATAAAAAAATATATAGAAAAAAAGAGAAACTAACAAGACCCACAGCCTTTAACTTTTCTTTGATAATAAGACAATATGGCACTTCAACCTATGGCATTAGGGTCCTAAAGCCAAACCAGCAGTCAATAAATATCATGAACCACAACCAACCTGAATTTGATTACTCAGTGGTTATAGAGCTGAAACCCAAAGCCTCTAAAAAGAATCCTAAGCTTGTGACATTTACAAAGCTGTTTCTAAAGACACAACAGGTATGAAAGGTCATGACAGACTAAGGCTTTGTGGGGCAGGAGGAGGGAGCTATTCATCCACAGGAAGATTAAAGGCTTCAAAGTTGTAGAGAACAAAGTTTGTAATTTTTCTGTATACATGAGAAGGTGTTGTTTGTAATCTGCCATATATCTTAAAAGTCGGAAAGTAAAATGAAGTCAATATGGAATAATTGCATTCACTTGAATTCATTTTTCGGGTCCCCTTTTCCTTCATGCATCCTATGAATCCCATGATGAAAGCACATGGGGAAAAACAGTGAGACAGAGAGAGAGATAGAGAAATAGAGAAAGTGAGAGAGCAGAGCCCACCATTTTTATAGCTATGTTGAGTATGATAATTTGGGTAGTATGTTATAATATAGTAACTTTTGCTGATAATTCCATATAGTAGATATTGTTAGGCTTCCTTGCTAGCATCCATTCCCTGTCCATCCCAGTAGCTACTAATTTTCTTCAGAAAACCACATGATCCAAAGTAGCTGTCTTGGGATGAGATCACTAATGTAGATCAAACCAATATGCATAGCTGAAGCCAGTCTCCTCTCTGGTCTTTTCATCTATTCGCTATTCTGTTTAAATTGATTTGTGTCATGTTTCTGGGTACCTGCTGCAAACAAATGAATCCTAACTGATCTCTCAGTGTAAACTTCTAGCGATAGCCAAATTAGGATTATGGGAGAATATAAATTTCCCCATTTTTGTAACTCTACTATTTTAAAACATGTCATATTCCAAAAATTTTTAAGTTCTTGAAAACATCAAAGATTGACTTCGAACAAAAATACCAATTTTTAGATTACAAAAAGTCTTGACATCAATTATCACAAGCTTTTAATTAATGTGTCAAGCAGGGAATAACCATCAGCATATTAATTAATTGGCATTTTCTTTATATTTGAATATTATCAACTTTTAAAATTTGTTTTAACTGAGGCCACCTGCTTCCATTTTATTAATTAGTAACTGTCATAAAATAATGTTTTACTGAATGATTTTCATACTTTTGCTTTTTACAAAGTAATGGCCCTGTTAATGTTTTCAACACAACTATATTTGTATTATGTATGTATATATTTAAATATGTACTTTATGCAAGAGATATAAAGTATCAATTAGCCTAATAAAGCATTGGTCATCACAACATGAATTTACAAACAGGAATCTGCTTTATTAATTTTTTTAAAAAATGAATAATGAAAGAATTATTTGTTGTTTGTAGGAAAATTATTTAATTTTTCTGGATTCACAATCATCATCTACAAAAAGAGTAGGGTCGACTTTATCCCCTTCAGTTTCTCTCCCAACTTCAAGCTGTATGACGTAAGGAATCTAAAACCATCATCTTTCTAAAACTTTGTCATCAGAATGAACTCAGGCCAAAGCTGACAACCAAAATACTTGAAAATGTGATAATAAAACATTTCAACTGTTACTATTAGTATCTTAAGACTTTTAATTTACAATATGTTTATTTTATTAAAAAATGCCAACAACAAATTAAGTTTCAAAGCTACAGATATTTTCAGGAAACATTTGTATTTTGTCAACAGTTTAAAACTAATAGAAGAAGGAGGTTGAAAAACTACTAAAAAAAAAAGGAGTTACACTCTAAATAATAAAAGCTTACTTTACTATTGGCCCATATGCAAAAACTGTAGTAAAGATGATTAAAAAGGAGAAAAAGGAAACAGTATTTGCATTCATTCTGGTAATAGAATATGAAATTAAAGCATGAAGGGATTAATGTTTTAAAGCTTGACTTGTAGTGATAAAGCTAAGGTATTAGAACAGACAACATAACCGTTACAGGATAGACAGCAAAGAAAAAGCAGCAAATGCCTTAAAGATGAGCAAGTCAACCTAGAATGGAATTACAAAATGATTAATCAATACAAATGAGAAACTGTACAAGGAAAAAGAGCTTGGTGAGACTTCTTATGGGACTCAACACTGCGGCCGCTTAAAGATAATGAAAGGAGCCAGGCAAAGCCAAAGAAATGCTTTCATTCCGTGGCAAAGTCATTTGTGAACAGTTTAAATTACCCTAATCACCTCCCCTCCAGCCGTCAGTAGGCTCTGACTCTTTAGTTATTTAAAAAAAAGAGTTTGGGGAAATGAGTTCTGCAAATCTAAGCTGCAAAATAATTATACACACACCGTTTTAGCATTTTAACAATGCAATCCCAAACATTTGTTCTCATTAGAATGCAAATCGACTCATTTAATAATCCCACAAGAGAATTCCACCACACTCAGCTTAAAAAGCGCAATGGTATTCAAAATATTATTAATAAATGCCAAGTATGGAAAAGCCAGTTTGCTTTGCCAACAGCTCAGGCTAGATAAAAGAAATATACTTACATTTCCAACCTTTTTTGGTGTTGTTTTTCTGACCAAATTTACTTTAATTGAAATTTAACAGTTGAATTGGTCTGGGGCAGACTTCAAAACAGAAAAAAAAAAAATCAAGGTGACAATCCCCTCTGTCTGGCACATATACTTTCACACTCATCACAGAGTCACAGTTTATCATGCAAACCAAAGACATCCATTTATGCTGAGTAGTGTCTAATTTCATTACTCTAAATTGTTGCTAATTGTCTTAACCCATAGTAGACAGGAGACAGTTTAGGATTTAGTTTGTCCTAAGTTGCAAACTTGGAACAAATCACCAGAACCTATGAATGTGAGTTTTCTTTAGCAAGAGTCTTTTGTAAGAATAAAAACTTTTTCAAAAAATATAGTTTTGACTCTAAACAACATAGTGATTTTTTGGGGGCCAGCCCGGTGGCGCAAGCAGTTGGGTGCATGGACTCTGCTGCGGCAGCCCAGGGTTCACCGGCACCCCAGGGTTCAGATCCCAGACACACACCGATGCACTGCTTGGCAAGTCATGCTGTGGCAGCGTCCCATATAAAGTGGAGGAAGATGGGCACGGATGTTCGCCCAGGGCCAGTCTCCCTCAGCAAAAAAAGAGGAGGATTGGCAGATGTTAGCACAGGGCTGATCTCCTCACACACACAAAAAACAAAACAAAACAAAACGAAAAAAACATAGTGATTTTTACACAGCTAATACTGAAAAATGTGTGTTATACGTAGCCTGCATTATAACATAAAAAAATTCTCCAAAACTATTACTTTAAAAGAGTCTTCTAGCCCACTTTTTCAATTAAGAATATTACTTCAATATGGAATGGGCATAATTTTGGTAAAAGTCAATCATCAATTCACTCATTTTTCATTCAGACTTCTATATGCAAGTCATTGTCCTATATTATTTCCGTCATTGCCAATCTCTCTTTCTGTCTCTGATTTAATTTCTTGCTTATATCTGAGCTTCCCCTTTTATTGAATCTCAGGGAACTACTCAAACTACTAATCACTTTTTCTAATTCATCCTACATGCACTAAGGAAAGAATTTAAAATTTACACTTGGAGGCAAGTGGCTAAAAAAGTGCTATCCTTCAGAAGAGTAGTGTCATTTTAACAATCTTAACCTAAAAAAATAAGAGTGGATTTTCAGACATAAAGATGGATCCAAATATCTGTTTTGCTCATTCTTTGTGAGGGGGTGAGAGTAACAGTGTAGAGGAGATTATTGAATCATCAAAACCAGGAACAACTAAATGAATAACTAACTATATAAATGAATGACTATTTATATATATACAAACAAAACAAGATAAACACCTGAATTATTTCCCCAGTCAACTATGATCAAATGTAAAGATGATTCAGTTGCAAACTCTCAGACAGGCTGTGACCCAAGCAGACTTTGGCATGTGGAGCCAATATAGTTTAGCTGGTTTATTTTATATAAACATTTATAGCTCCCAAAAAGGACTCTCGAGAGTGTGCTATGGACTGAACTGTGTTCCTCCAAATTCATATGTTGAAGCCTTAACCCCTAACGTGACTGTATTTGGAGATAGGGGCTTTAAATAGGTACTTATTAAACAAGGTTGTAATGTAATCCAATACAACTGATGTTCTTAAAAGAAGAGGAAGAGACATCAATGAAAAAGCCATGTGAGGGCACAGGGAGAAGGTGGCCATGTATAAGACAAGGAAAGAAGACTCAGGAGAAACCAAACCTGCTAACATCTTGATCTTGAACTTACAGCCTCCAGAACTGCAAGAAAATAAAATTCTGTCTGTGGTATTTTGTTATGGCAGCTCTGGCAAACTAATACAGAGTGACACCTCTTTTCTCAATATTACTTGGGCACCGTCTGTACCTTTCTCAGACAATACACATAGATTAGCAGAAAGAACAGATATTCCCAGGGGGATGATAGAATGAAAGAATGGTCTTTTATTAAATAGAGGGTTTATAATGGTGTTCAAATTAGCAATTTAGGAATCAAAAGATGGATAATTGAGAACAATTAGGAAAAAATGATAATATTTATCTATTTGAGATAATGGTTTCAATTCCCTAAAGCAGTTGTATTATAATTCTTGGGTTGAACATAATATTATGTTTGTTTTTTGGCTCCTCTGAACCATAGATATGAAGGAGTAAGCCAAGACTAACTCCACTTATGGAGAATCCTAAGAATAAGGAAGAAAAGAACACACGTGGTGTCCTTCTTTGTCAGTCAAGGGCAGAATATTATTGTAATGTAACCTACAGTAAAGGCAAGAGTAATGTTCTCTTAACCTAATGAAGTCAGAGAAATAAGGTGGTCTCCAGATGGGATAGTTGGGATAACTCTCCTCCATGGTAATTGATGGGTACCAGTAATTACTCTCATTGCAAACTGCTAAGAATCAGTATCTATGTAGTAATATCAACCCAGCTGTTAAAACACTCAGACCAATCTCCCAGACTTTTCTTTCCAATAGAGATCATTTAGATAAAAGTAAAAGGAAGGACCCCACCACACTGTTCTCCTGGAAGCCTCCAAATGTAAAAGTAGAAGTGACTATAGATAAAGCAGATGGACAGGTCCTGATTTGTTTGGAGGGATGTAGTCTTTTTGAATTATATTCCCTTCTAGATGTATTCCTGTGTTACATCTACTCCTAAGGCACCTGTTATTTGGGAATGGAGAAAGACAATTTTCAAAAACTTTCAGAAGGGAGGATGAAAGTAAGTCCCAGAAGAAGACTCTGAGAAAGCACTGGATCACTGATGGTCACAGAAAAGAAGGAAGGAAAAATCAAAGGCAAGCTGCCCACTGTGAATTTGCTTTGTTTGCTTGCGATTTCAAATAAGACCCTCTCAGGGTTGTAAGAAACTAAAATGGTTGTTGGTAATTGGGGGATACCCTGAACTGCTGTGCCATGAACCCGGAGATGAGAGCAATAAGATTGCTTTCAAAAAGCTAAACTGCACCCAGCACCTCCTTGAAGTATTCTTACTAAAACCTGAACCCAACAAAATTTCTAGAGCTAACATCCATTAACAAGAAATATGAGGAAAAGAGAACACAGTAAATAATACCACAAGGAAGCAAAGGGAACAAAGTAAATCATGGAACATTCTGGGATGAATGAAATATTGTTAACTTTGGTAGATGAACTAACGGCACTGGAACAACCAATTTTACAAGAAAATATTCTTTTTTTTAAGAAATGTATATGGAAATGCATAAGTTTTAAACATCATAATGTCTAGAATTTATTTTAAAATGTTTCAGTAAGAGTAAGGAAAGATATATATAAAGCTCATGTGACAAAACCTTGATAATTCTGAATCTGGGTAATGAGTATACAGGGGTGATTATTCTAGCTTTTTAATTTATTTTAAACAAATTATTTATTTTATATCTACAATTTTTCCTAATAAAAAAATGATGAAGCCTAACTGAAAGAATAATATACAATGAATCAGTCCAAAGTTTTGCAAAATGTGAATAGTTTCCAGGCCAGCCCGAGTCCTCTGTATCTTGATGGGACGGATTATTAGATCAAAAGATTATGGCACTCATAAATAAGATTGGACAGTTAAGAGGAGTCGCCCATCCAAACATTATTAAGATGGCAGGAAGTCTTCAACATCAGATTCTGAATATTTCTTGTCCCAATGACAAGATGGTTTCTATCCTGGATGAACAAAGGCCAGAGGCATCAAACTGGTGAACCACAGGCCATTGCTGGCAGGTATTATGTGGTCCACGCTGTCTTTTTAAAATTATTTTAATTAATTGCCAACACTTTAAAAAATAAAATATTTCATGTAAACGTCCTTTTTTTTTTTTTTTTTTTAACCTCTCCTGAAAAATCAGGATGACTTGGTTTTATTTTCCAGTGTGGTCATTCAATGAGACTGAGGAGCACCCGCACATTTAGATATGGGCACGCCCTCTCCAGTCTCCAGGGATGACTAACAATTTACTGCAGTATCACTTCAATGTTAGGCATTATCAGCCTGGCTCCTGTAGGCATTTCATTTTGCAACACCTGATGTGTTGTGCTCAATACTATTCTTACAAGACCATTCATTACACACAGGATGAAATAACTGCCTAAACTTTCTGCACCAAATGCTATTTAACATTTAGTTCATCACGTTCCATACTTCTGATTCCATGCTCACCAAGTAATCTAGGGGTTCTCATGGAGAGTTACTACAGGGCATGAATGTACAGTAAATGAATAGCCCTAAATTTGAATCTCAGTTCTTTTACTCCCTGACCTCAAACCCTTTATATCTAAATTTATTAATCATTAACATGGGGTTAATAAGTATAGCTGGTCATAAAGCTGTTTTGAATATTAAATAAAGTAATGCACATAAATCATTTGGTCCAAGGATTGACATATATTAAAAACAGTAGCTGTTATTATTATTAGAAGCAGTAGTAGTAAGGGTGGTGGTATTTCATGGGATTTGAGTATTTTGGTTTGGTCTACGACAGTGAGGTCTTAAGGCAAATCAGTAAATTGTTTTTAAGGTATGATTCAACTTTCCATGTTGCTTGACCATAGGAAAGGAACAGATTTATCAGGCAAAAATGACATGTGTCAATTATCAACTTACTGCCTCTTAGCTCCAAATCTACCCTTCACTGCGCAACTCTGTGCAACTGAAGCTAGATTCTGTAAACGTTTCTCTTTACCAGCTGGCACAATGTTCAACAAATAGAGCGTACTGGAGAGGCAATGCAAAATGAAGGGGTTTTTCTTCTTGGTCTGGTACTTGCTTTCTTGTACCTAAGGTGCTGCTTTCTTGCCAACAAATGGAGGTGTGCAGGAGATTCGGTGGTGTGTAGTCTCCAGTGAGTTTCTCCAGCATCCTGTTGAGAAGTTCCCCGGCAAATTTCAACTGGAGCCCAGAGGGATGCTTCCCAGTAAGTTTCACCAGTATCCTGGTGGGAATCTTCAATGATAGTGTCCCCAGAAGGCCAAAAGTATCTCGTGAACCCTATTCTGGGGTTTCTTGCTGCCTGTCTTGACGTGAGTACAGCCATGTTTGGCCGTTCCATTGACCTACAGCCACCAGCACACAAAGAAATATAAAGCTGTTTTCTTTGTAGTGGGAACTGGCCTTTCTCCCAGGAACTGGCCCTTCTCCCACAGAGATAGTTGCAAAATTGTAACATTACAAGGCTCTTTGGGCATCGTAGCTTGGGACAGACTGGCCATCTGTGCCAGGCTGGGAACGATAACCAGGGAGAACAATGCATGTACAAAACCGCTGGGCTGGGACGATAGCCAGGGGGCTCAGTGCACTTTGCAACTGATAACCATTTGTGCATGGGAACACTAAATGCTTGTTCTGCAAACTCGGTAACTGCTTACTCTGGAAATGACTGATGCTATATAAACTGCTGGAAACTGAGGCCTGGTGAGAGTCTCACCCATGGAGGGGACGCCTTGCCCAGGACCTCTGATGATTGTATTCCTGCCCAGCCGTGTCAATTGAAGGGACTCTCCCCGGCAGTGGGGTGTGGATGTGGATGTTGTGAGTAAGCGATCTGATGTGTTTTCTTTTCTGTCAACTTGGTGTTTCTCTTCCCGGTTGATTTGTGTCATTTCCCTTCAGTCGATTTGGTGTTTCCTTTTCCCATCGATCTGATGTTTTTCCCTCTTATTATATGATCTATTCGAATTTGCCGCTATCTCAGTCGGTTTGGTGTTTCCCTTTCCGATCGATCTGATATTTTTCCCTCTCATTATTTGACCTACTTGGATCTGTTTGCGGGCTATCGCCTTTACTCTCCACTATATAATAAAATACGCCTTCAGTCCGTTTGTTTGGAGTGGAAAGTTTCTTTTACGTCTCCAATCAAATCCACTGAATCTCTCAAAACACTACCAGTCCTGGCCTACAGCACTTCTGCAACCATTTCCACCATCTAAAGGGCCACAGCCATACATATCCCTTGCAAGAAGGTTTGAATTTCAGTGTAGGGGAGGAAATCTACCTCCTCCAACGTGGTTTCTTCCTTAGATGCTCTGCCTCAACATAAGAGGTAATAGCGGCTTCCTGTATCTGCTATTCCTGCATTCTCAGGACTTCAAACCTCTTCGAAGATAATCCCTGGTTACTAGTTAATAATTTTTTTAGTCAATTTCCCCTTCATATTGTTGGCATGGTTTTGTCACCTCATTGGACCCTACTGATACAGAGTACTTATTATGTCCAAGAGTGTCTTGTTTTATATCTATTGTTCGAATCCACCTAGCATCCCTTGCTCAATTATTCTGATAATATTTACTTCACTGCCATGGGGAACTATCTTCCCCCAATATTTGTGGTCTTGGAGCAACTACCAATCACAGTACTCCAGCCCCACCTTCTCCTCCCAAGTCCCGTCTTCCTTTATGTGGTTAACATACGATACAGACTAGATCAATCATAGTACTTCATCTATCTGGCCATATTGATTAATTCGGGGGTGGCATGTGACCCACTCCCTGGCAATTATACTTCTCCTTTAAGGTATTATATTTGCATAAAGGGAGAGAGAAGTTTTCTCTTTCCTCTTGGATTATCAAATCTAATGACGCAAAATTCCTTTCTCTCACCTCTCTGGAAGTGAAATATGACTAAAACAGAAAGAATTATAACCAAGAAAAAAAAAAAAGGAAGATGAGTTGTGACAAGGGTCGGGGAGGGAAAATGAGAAGAGGAAGAGAGACTGACTCTAGGCCAATAGCATCATTTTTTGTGTGTGTGTGAGGAAGATCAGCCCTGTGCTAACATCTGCCAATCCTCCTCTTTTTTTGCTGAGGAAGACTGGCCCTGGGTGAACATCTGTGCCCATCTTCCTCACTTTATATGGGACGCCGCCACAGCATGGCTTGCCAAGCAGTGCATCAGTGCACGCCCGGGATCCGAACTGGCGAACCCTGGGCCACTGCAGCGGAGCATGCGCACTTAACCGCTTGTGCCACCGGGCCGGCCCCAATAGCATCATTTAAGTTCATGAATTTCTTGACTCAGTTCTGACCTTGGAACTTACAGTTGCACAAACCAACTTTTTATCTTATATGCTATTTGAATTGTTGCAACTAAAAGAGTCTGAAACAATTCCATTGCTAAGTAACAAACTGAAATCATATTCTATCTCAATATCATGGTGATTTCAGTATTCTTGAACTCATATTTCACAGCTGATCACCCAATGGCATTGAAAAAAAATAAATCTCTTGGTGTTCAATACAGAAAACTATATCCAAATGGCCTTTTCATACCCAAGCATTACATACTTCTGGGTGCTCTTTTGATTTATTTACATGTATTATGCATTATGAAGATCTTCTAGAGGGCATCTCTGAAAAATGGGGATCCAGTTCTTGCTAGAAGCCTTTCAGAAAAAGTGAATTCTGGAGACCAAGTAAGTCATCAAGGTTTAGCTTTGAATTCTATTTTTTAAATTAATGTACAGACGGTCCCCGATTTACGATGGCTTAACTTATGATTTTCTGACTTTACAATGGTGTAAAAGTGATACACATTCAGTACAAACTATACTTTGAATTTTGATCTTTTCTTGGTCTACCAGTATTCCGTACAATACTCTCTCATGATGCTGGCAGTGGCAGCTAGCCACAGGTCTCAGCCAGCCACACAATCATGATGGTAAACAACTGATACACTTGGACCTATTCTGTACCCAGACAACCATTCTGTTTTTCAATTTCAATAGCACAATATTCAATAAATTACACGTGATATTCAACACTTTGTTATAAAATAGGCTTTGTAACAGATCACTTTGCCCAACTGTAGGCTAATGTAAGTGTTCTGAGCATGTTTAAGCTATGTGAGGCTAAGCTATGATGTTCAGTAGGTTAGGTGTATTAAATGCATTTTCATCTTAAGATATTTTCAACTTACGATGGGTTTGACCTGACCCCATCGTAAGTTGAGGAAGATCTGCAGTTGCTTTTCTCCAATCACTATATCACTTCCAACCATTGACTCTGTTTCTACCCCTTGTGCTATATAGAAAAAGTCTAATTTTCCTGTTACATGAACTATCCTTCAAAAAATCATAGATCAATTTTAGGGCACAATGTCAAAACGTCATAACGTTTTTCAACTAAAAGCTTGATAGCTAAATAAGTCACTGAATATCACCAAGGTTTACTCAAAAGGCATCTACTGGGAGCCAGCCCGGTGGCAGAGGCATAGTGGTTAAGTTCGCACGCTCCACTTCCGCGGCCTGGGGTTCGCAGGTTCAGATCCTGGGCACGGACCTATGTACCACTCATCAAGCCATGCAGCATCCCATGTACAAAAATAGGGGAAGAAGGGGACAGGTGTTAGCTCAGGGCTGATCTTCCTCACCAAAAAAAAAAAGTCACCTACTTTATGGCTACCCAGACTCACAAACATTTTTTTCAAAGCATTTTTAATTCAAAAAATTAAATTATATATCATTTTTATTAATATATAATTAACATATAATGAAATGCACAGATATTAAGTATAGAGTTTGAATGGTTTTGACAAATATATACATTCTTGTCCTACACCCAATAAAGACAGAGAACATTCGCATCACCCCATAGTTACTTTGCGCCTTTTACAACCAATGTTGGTCACACTCAGAAAAAACACTATTTTAATTGCTATCAATACAGAGGTTAGTTTTCCTATTCTGAACATCATGTAAAGGAATCATACTATTTAGAATCTGATTGTTCATTCAGCATAAAGTTTTTGAGATCCAAACGTTGTTATATGCATCTGTAATTGATTGCTGAGTACTATTCCATTGTATGAATATATTACACTTTTCTTATCTATTCTCCTGTTTGTGGACATTTGCTATAACAGCTTTTCACTATTAGCAATAAACCTGCCTTGAACATTCTTGTATGAGAGTTTTTGTGGATATTTATATTCATTTATGTTGGGTAATTCCTAAGAGTAAAAATTGCTGGATCATAGGAGAGACGTAAGTTTAACTACATAAAAAACCTGCAACCAGTTTTCCAAAGTGTTTTTTCCTCTTTTTTATACACCCCAATATTGTATGAGAATTGCAATTGCTCCACTTCCACAGAAATGTTTGCTGTTATCAGTCTTTATAATTTCATTCATTCTGTTGGTATATGTAGCAGTGTCTCGTTGTGATTTTAATTTGCATTTCTTCAATGAGTAAGGCTCTTGAGAATCTTGTCATATGTGCATTCCTTTTTGTGTAATTGTCTCTTCAAAACTTTTGTCCAGTTTTATTGATTTGTTTGCCTTTTATTATCCAGTTATGAACTTATTATTATATATGCTGAATACAATCTTTTGTCAGATACGTTACCAATGTTTTTTAGCAGCATGTGGCTTGCTTTTTCTTTTTCTTATTGTGTATATGAGCAAATTATTTACATTTTGATAAAGAAAAATTTATCTTTATGCATTTTTTATGGTTAGTGTTTTTTGTGTTTAGTCTAAGAAATCTTTGCCAATCCCAATGACTCAAAGATAGTCTCCAATATTTTCTTGTATGTTTGACTCTATCTCATCTCAGATTAATTTTTGTTTATGGAGTGAAATAGGGTTTTTTTTCTTTTTTTGTGAGGGAGATCAGCCCTGAGCTAACATCCATGCTAATCCTCCTCTTTCTTTTGCTGAGGAAGACCGGCTCTGAGCTAACATCCATTGCCAATCCTCCTCCTTTTTCTCCCCAAAGCCCCAGTAGATAGTTGTATGTCATAGTTGCACATCCTTCTAGTTGCTGTATGCGGGACGCAGCCTCAGCATGGCCGGGGAAGCGGTGCGTCTGTGCGCGCCCGGGATCCGAACCTGGGCTGCCAGTAGCGGAGCGCGCGCACTCAACCGCTAAGCCATGGGGTCGGCCCTGAAATAGGGGTTGAAGTTATGTTTCATACCTGTATCTAGTTTCAGCATGATTTATTGAAAAGTTTGCCTTTTCCTCCATTAAATTGTTTTGGTATCTTTCTCAAAAAACAATTGAGCGTTTTATTATACATTTGTTTCTGGACTTTGTATTCTACTTCATTGCAGAGGCACGAGAGACATCATTGTGTTTCTCTAGAAGCGGCCCTATGCCCTTACCTACTCCTTGTCTTAGCGAATGAGATGGGGAAAAGCAGAAACCATAGGCAGTTTTAGGGGCATGAGAGCAGAGAGAAATTGTGTTTCACTTTGCAGTTAAAAAAATTAGCAAAAAGATTTACAGTGGTGAACAGAGACAGAGTGATGTGACAGTAATGGAGATGGGTGGCACTGAAGCAACTTCAGGCAAACATAGTTTAAAAGATTGTTCCTGTGCCTCCAACAGGGTGTGCCAGAGCATTCAGATGTCTCCATTCTTCTCTAAGAGGTGCTTCTCAGTAGCTAAGAAAGAGCTGTAGTCCTGGAGAGGCCCCATGATCACTAACTGGAGATTACAGAGTCACCACTGTGGACTGCTCATCAGATGGGGGTACAGACAGTTCAGAAGAAACAACATGAACAGACAATGACCACCAAGTACTGCCTACTTCCTTCTCACAGTTGCCATGGCAGTAGATATGCCTCCTAGATATGAGACCTAACTAGGTTAAAATGAAGAAGGAGTGCTTCCATCACGGCTGAGAAGACTCTGAATTGACCAGATTTACCCTGAGTTCACAAAGATGATGCTATTTTCCTTTGGGCTGATTTGGATCTTACAGTAGGAATTAACCTGAGATAAAAAAAAAAAAAAAAAGGTAGGGGAGTTCTCTTTTCTTTTAATAAAATTTACAAATTGAGAAATTCATATTAGCTATAATTAAATGTCATTTCATAAGCCTGGCATCTTTCATATAAAAATAGCAATATGAGAAAAAAACAATGTGGAGTCAGAAGGCTTTAATATGGTCTCGATCTTGTTACTTTTTAGCTGTGCACCCATGGGACAATATCTTTAAACTTCCTTTACTTTTTCTTTTTAATATCAGAATTATTTATCGAACACCTGAAATGTGCCAAGCACCCTGATAAGCTGTTTACATGCATAATCTCATGTATTTTTTACAGCAGCCCAGGGAGATAGGTACTATGTTATTTCTATTTTACGGAAGAGGAAAAGGTGTTGGTGCTTTCATCAATAAGATGAAATGGTAGTCATACTTCTGTCTCAGAAGTCTGGTTTGTGCGTATCAAATCAGACAATGCATGTGAACATGCTCCATATGTCGAACTAAACCCTTGCTATTGTTACTGTTATTTACATTCTCAGAGTTCTTCAAATTGATTCATATTTCTCTTCTCTAGATTCATATTTCTCTTCTCTACAATGCCCCTTTGCAGCAACTCTCACAGTTTGCTATCCTTAATGCAAACTACTTGCCTCACTGCTACATCCATATGTTTGAATACAGTTTTCCTTGGCCTGGAATCTAGTGAACCTCAATCCCGTGTGTACTCAAGTGGCTTCCTGTTTTAAAAGGCAGCTAAAATCCAACCATTTCTGGAAGCTCTTTTGTGAAGACCTCTACTCAGCCCCATTCTTTCTGAAAGAAAGAACTTTCTGTTCTTTCTTAGCCCAAGTGTATTTAGGGTACATTTCTTCTTATTGACTCTATATTTGGGTGTTTAAGTTTTAAATGAATGCTCTCTTTCTCCCTAGTTATATTTTATAGATTCTTTTAGATCATGAGTTGGGTCTTCTATTAGGTTTTAGACCCATTACTCTATCTTGTTAAGTTATATACTAAGAATTGCCTCCATACCAATATATAAGTGACAGGAAGAGTCCACTGATAGACGATAGACTCCATTTTAGCAAAGGATCAAGGAAAGTGCAGAGGGAGATTTTCATTTTGCTCTCATTCACTTAGTATTGCACATGTCTTTTTGTAATATACGGTCGTAGAGGTTCCACTACTAGGGTATAAAGTTAGAATATGATCACACATGGCAAGTTTATATAAGAAAAGAAACTCAGCCAAATGAATATCTTTCCTGCTTCTAAAAACACCATGGGTGGCATTTTTCTCATTACAAAACATCAATGTTGTTTCATAAAATTGAAGTTATTTGAGTGAGATTATTAGAGGTGTTTTCTTCCTTTAGTAAAAACTAAACAAGATTATACTCTATGCCT
Source organism: Diceros bicornis minor (assembly GCF_020826845.1). NCBI lineage: Eukaryota > Metazoa > Chordata > Mammalia > Perissodactyla > Rhinocerotidae > Diceros > Diceros bicornis. Next base: position 79,878,449 of record NC_080740.1, on the reverse strand, counting down.
ACATTTCTTTAATCATCAAAATAGAAGGGAGATGTTTTTAACAGAGTCCACATACCATATTTTATGTCTTTGGACTTCAACTCTAAATATCAGTAATGTTTTGATAACATAAGTTTATGTCCATATACATATATGTATGGACATTATCCCTTCCATTTCTAAAACACTTGTTGCCATAGTTTCTAAGCATTCAATCATGATAATTTTTTTAATTAGCCTAATGTCACACTCTTCATTTAAAAAGCATTCATGCAATATTGAAGACTAAAATTGTACTTTAAATTAACTATAAATTCCTTGAAGTCAAGGATTATTTCTTAAAATTCTTTGCAGCACAAACTTACAGTGCAGTGTTAAGTTTTATTGATTGGTAATTTTTTAAGATTTTGGTAAGGTGTCAATCGTAATATGAGTTAATAAGTAAAGCAAGCATATATGCATTGTTTATTCTTTCTAATGTATGAAAAATATGAGAGTATTCTAGTAGTATTTATTTACTGTCATTTAATTTCAAATTTTTCTGAGTATGAATGATTTGTGGATTCTATTTTGCTCTTGCCCTTTGTACTACTTAAGCAATTAGACATGACAGAATGTGCAATTATTCTGGGGGGGATGCCCCTGCTTGCATAGATTCTGTTTTACTCATGCTTTCAATCATGATAGACATGCAAGTATTATACAACTGTGTCTTGAAACCATCAAAATAGTCAGTTATTTATAAAAACAAGAAAGAACCTACAGATATGCATTTCCAAATTAAACTGCTGAGACATTTTTATTCTGACTTAACATTTGTATGTCTAAGTAATTATGAGCCTGCTCACTGTAGGATAGATTTCTTAGACTATCCTACAGACGAGTATGTTCACATTTCCCAAATATTAAAAAAGACGTGATTTATATATTATTTATTGACTATTCAGAATGAATATCTCTAAGTTAGTTACATCTATTTTTTTAGAAATAATTAACTGGATAAACATAGAAAACAAAACCAATGGATTCAAACCTCAAAATTGTTAAAAAGTAGCAATATTTTTTGCTGTGTATTTGGCCCCAAAATATCTGAATGTGAAGAATTCAATTGAACTTTGCACTACATAAACACAAATTGAGGCTGAGTCTATCTGGAACATGCTAGATTGTGAAATAATAAATATCACGTTCACTTGTACCTAACGATATGATAAAAAGGTGAGCTCCTTACATGGGTTTATGACTAGTACACTAAATGCTTTAATCCCATATAGATGGCTAACTTCATTGTTCTCTTTTCATCAATATTATAGTAAATTGAAACAATGATCTTGCCACACTTTTATGGATAGCTAACATGTTCATTTTAAACTTTACAACATGTTCATTTCTGTTGAGGTTACTATTCAATATCTGTACTACCAACTACGTGTAAGGACATATTAGAATACCATTTAAATACATAAATAGTAATCACATTAAGAGTAACAGCTATATTTTTTATTTTGCTTAAATTTTACTCCAGATTGATCCATAAATCTACACTGAAAATTGTTATGTAACGTTAGGCAAATCTTGATATCGTGTATTAAAATAATTCTGCTTCAAATCATTTGAGTTCATTCCCTGACCACATCACCTTCACTAAAGTAGCCTTCTACCCTTTTGTTTTCTATCCCATTACACAGTTTTATTTTTTTTCATGGCTCTTATTCCTTTATGAAATTATGTTATTTATATATGTGTTTATGAGTTTGTCATCCATACCAGAATAGTTATAAGAATAGCACCAATAACAACAACATTTAATAGCATTTAGTAGTAACTAAGGTTTATTGCACAGTTATTATAAGCCAGAAAGTATTCCAAGGCCTTTACAGGTATTAACACATTGAATCTTCATAACAACCCTATGAACTTGGTACTATTATTGTCCCCATTTGATAGATGAAGAAATTGAGTGACACAGAGGTTTCGTGGCTCACTCACAATCCAATGCTCTCTTTGAAGCTGCCTATTCAAAATTGTTTGTTTTTCCTCCTCATTGTCTTCCGCCTTAATCATGGTTCACTGCTAATTTCTCTAAAGAGAACCACTACCCTCATAAAAGTGAAATAAGTGTTTCAACAAAGGTGTTAACGTGTATTTTGGGAGCATAATATTTTGGCACGCACACACACACACACACACACACACCCCTATATATATTTCTAATGAATAAAGCAATAGTTATGGAATATTGCCCAAAGATATAGTCCATTTTGTATTTTTTAAATATTTCTTGGAGTAAACTAGAATACTAAATGCCTTGTCCCCAACATTTTGGTGGCTCCTTCCCATTTGCCTCTAATTTCCCCACATAATTACTTTTACTGAACTGTGTTTATGCACAGAAGCATTTAAAAAGAATTCTAGGGGCCAGCCTGGTGGCGTAGTGGTTAAGTTCACGTGCTCCACTTCAGTGGCCCAGGGTTCGAAGGTTCAAATCCCTGGCGTGGACCTACACATTGCTCATCAAGCCATGCTGTGGTGGCGTCCCTTATACAAAACACAGGAAGATGGGCACAGATGTTAGCTTGGGGCCAATCTTCCTCAGCAAAAAGACGAAGATTGGCAACGGATGTTAGCTCATGGTCAATCTCCCTCACTGAAAGAAAAAAAAAAAAAAGAATTCTAAAAAAAGAAAAGAGTTGTCACATCGTTGTTTCTACTTCCTCTTGTTCCAATCTGGTTTCTGTCCCTCCCAATGCATTGAGATGCTCTAGTCAAGGTCACTTGACTCTTGTGATCTCTATCTCCATGTTCTCATAGGAAATGGTAACTTTTCTCTTTTTTCTCCTCTCTCACCTTCTCAGACACCCCCATGCGAGTTTTCCACCCAGCTCACAAGCACCTCCTTCTCAATCTCTTCTGATTCTGTACCTCTATCTAAGTTATAAATGTGAAATTATTCAGATAAAGATAGACTTATTCAGATAAATCTGAGGTAAATTAGTAAACCAAATGTTTAATATTAAGTCTTATTTTGTGGCCAGAGATGGGTTACATAATGTGGCTACAAGCTTCAGAGAAGCCAACTCAAAGAATGACCAGTAATTTGCAATAATTTACTAATTGCTTGTTTATGCTCCAATTATCAAACACTTTGCTTCCTCCCTCTCGCTCTCCTCTTTTTTTCCAGACCATTTCAAGAAATTATTTCTAAAAGTACACTTGTTTTTTACATTCAAACATTGGAAGTTTTTCCCCAAACACAAGGCAACCATCTTTGAAGACTTACGCACCACACAGATATAAAATATCAACCTTATTTTCACACTCTGGATAGCAAGCGATTGTATGCCTTGATATAAGTGTATATGCTGAAAAAATATAAGTTTAAATGTGCTGAACGTATGTCCAAACTATCCCAATTTACATTATTCTGAAAGATAATATATTCTGGTCAAATAATTTTAGTATATATTTTTACTAAATCTCTGCTTTAGAAGATCACAATATACATTTGCATATTAAAAGCTCTGAAAAGTAGCACAGAAAAGAAACTGGTTAATTTTGTTTAATATATATTACCAAAGCTGATTTGAATATGATACTCTATCTCTATTATCACTCCATTTATTTTTGAGATAGTTGTATTAATATCCCTTGGAACATTATTTTGTGATATGCTAGTTTGGAAAATGTTATTATAGAAAAATTATCTGAATAAGCAAAACCAGAAGCCTTGTTTACATCAATCAGTTGTCATTATTTATTACCATAATTATTCCTGTTATCATCATCATTATCATCCTCTAGGTCAAGGATTGTTGTTTAAGTTGAAGGAGAAAGGGAAATATCAGAATCACTTTCTCAAAATATCTCTCTTTCAGCCCATCCAAAATTTTTTGAGTCATATCTGAAGGAGAACAGCCCAGGAAGATAAATCCTTTGGAAAAGCTCCACAGGTGATTCTAATACTGATATACGGCTCCCTCCTCCAGTTTCGTCTTTTCCCTCAACCACTGGTCGACAGAATTACTCCTATTTTTCACTTTGTTTTGTAAAAGAGCATATTAATCTCTCAATACCAAATATGAAAGACGTAATCACAAACTTTGAAATTATCCATTAGCTTGAATTGCTCAAAGTAAGCCTTGTTCTTGTTTCTAATTTTAGATAGCTATCTAAACAATTATATTTTAAATAAATGTATTTATATATAACTACATAATTATATATAATAAATATAACTATATATATTTAAGATAAATAGTTATCTAAGCCTACAAAAATATTGGTGCACTTATTTTTAAGAATTCTTAATGTTTCTTGAACCTCAAATATCTATTGAATATATTTTTTTCCTTCACAAATAAAAGTACTCATTTCTCATAAATCACATAAGCTCCATCAAGAGAGTACATCAAATATTTCACTTCTGGGCCGACTTTTCCCTCAAAACATCTCTACATTTGGGTCCATAGACTGTGCTGTAAATTGTCCCATAGTGAATTAAGGAAATTATAGGAAGACCTGTGGTATTTCAGCTTAGTACTATAGCTTAAAAATTACTAGGTGAATGTTGTCCTTGGAAAAATATCAATAGTCATGATATTTACATGTTTATATTTATATTATTTAATCTAATATTCAAATCTGAGGAAGCAGTAGATAAAATTCAGGTAGAGTTAAATTTATGAGAGAGCTTTTTTCACATTATTAGGAGGCATGATCTATTTTTAAAGCTAACTGGATGTGGCATTGGTCGTTTTGGACTGATGGTCTATTTTGACCACACTGGCCAAGCTGGTTGTAAGACATTCAACTTTAAGTTCCAACTGGCTTTTGCTATACACATGTGTATCCAATATTCACTCATCTGGCTTTAGTAACAGTCTCACTTTAATTTGCGAAGGATTTGTCCACTTTATCAACTGATATTTATTCATTTTATTTGACTTCCAAATTGGCAGGATATTTCTAGTACCATCACATGGAATCCAAACTTACAAGGCTGATCAAATTTCAGACACAGGTCATAACAAACCATAACCCTCCATTCATCCCTCAAAAATTCATTAAGTATATAGTCCTTTGCTTATGTACTGTGCCCAGTAGGCAGAAGAGCAGAGGGAAAGACATTTCATATGTGTTATGAAGAAGACACGGTTACTCTCCTTAAAGGATTTACAGTCTAGTGAATCCTCCCTTTATATGCAACTTGAGTGACATCATTTCTGTCCATAGATTACAAATCAAAATGACTTTATAGTTTTCCTATTAAAAAAAGGCAACCATCTCTAAATTTACAAACAAAAGAAGCACAAACAATTTGGTAAATAGACTGCTTCGTAAATAAGAAAACTTTTTAGGAAAGAGAAGTATTGGTACAATGCCGAAATATAACTACTTCTATGTGGCTAGAGTATGCATACACTGAAGAAGGAATATACATACTTAATATACACATTCAAAAACCATCGTCCTGTTAATAATTCCACTACTGACTTATCCAAATACTGCTGGAAGTAATTATCTCTGCTAGTACATCATACAATTAAAATAGTATCTATTGATTAGAAATATTTTGACACAGTAAATATGTTTTCAACTTGTTAGAAGAAAAAAAAATAACTACCATAATACCTTCAGACTAGACACGAATATCAGCTTTCAACCTCTAGCCAGGAACCTTAATTTGAGCACCAACATTTAAAAACTGTCATGTGAGCAGATAGTTCTATAAAGTAAACTGATCTTTCAGGAAATCCAAGATGAGTTTGTTTATATTTCCACTGAGCATTTCTCTTTCCAGAGAGGAGAGTCATAGCTATCAGTAGATTTGCTGAGAAGATCTGCATGCTGTCAGTGTCACATATCTCCAAAGTTTGTAGCCTGCCTGGGGCAGAGGTGAATTATCTGGTTTATGGGGGCTCAGATAGAGGTCACTGCTTGGATTGCAATTCTGACTTGTCTGTAGTTTATTTTGTGTAAACGTGGAAGCAGCAGCTTCTGAATCCCTGTAGTGAAGCAAACCTTATCCTCTGTTTGAAGCTGGATTTACCCTGAGTTTCCATGACGAGATCTTATAAACAGAATTCTCTCTTTGGCAGATATAAATATGGAGAGATTTATCTCGTGATCTCTGTGAATCGTTAGCCTCCAAAATGACTATTATCATGTCAATGCATATTTGGGGTAAAGGGTGGACATGCTCATTTCTAAAATGTGCAAATTGAGACCAAAATCAGTTATTTCTCATGAAAAAAAAACACTCAATAACAAATAGTGTTTCTAAACAATCCAGAATTTCAGTGGTTGAGAAGATGATTTATGCTTCTGTATTTATAGAAAAAGTAGAAAATTATTTTAGTGATAATGTTATTAAGGCAACAGCAAAATTGGGACTGAAGAAACACTGTTGGATCATTTTCTTGAGAATAAAATTTTGTGCCAACTTTGTTGTTTATGGGCAGTGAGGGGAAAAGAAATCTGGGTAACAGTTTTAACGTCCTTACCAATTTTAAAATGTCCAGCATAGCAAAGAACTAGCCAAGTTTCAAATACCCTTGGAGAGGTCATTGTCTTGAGGCACAATGAGCACATATCATACAACTGGATGTTTTTATGTCACTAAAGAGCACGTTTTAGAACAGAATTCTCCAGGTCTCAAAGTTGGCAATTCATGAAGGTAGCATAAATTGCCAAAAACACTCTTTCAAACAGGAGGTGCTTAATGAAATGAGGTTGGATATCTCAGATACTCAGAGGATTTCTTTTATTACTTACAAGTAATTCCAAATAGATCATTCATTGGCCTCAGGAGGGAGGCAGGGAAACATAATCGTTTTACTTCTTAACTTAAATAGGGACATTGAGTCACTGATTATTTACTCTCTTTAGAATCCACCATTTTACCCTGCTGGTATTATGTGAGTAGTTTGCAATAACGGAAAATCCATTTGGCTTTATTACAGGAGAAGGTATTCAAAGGCAACAAAACTTATTGTCAAACTGGAGTTGGCTTTGCATAAAATGATTTCAAAATGTCCTTTATTTTGTTAAGGAGATTCTCTTTCTATGTAACTATTACAGAGAGGATAATTATGGACATAATTATCATCAGATTATCAGATTTAAATGAGCAAGTGTGAACTATTGGTAGACTTTAAGTAATGAAAACTGGGTTAGATCATACAAATATAAACACCAAGTCATCTTAGCAGTTTTTCAACTATATGCAAAAGTTAAATTTTAAGAAAAGTTAGAGTGATTATATCTGTATAACAAAGAGCTTTCACATGAGCTTATTTCAGGTTTGGTAAGGGATGAGAACTTCTTTTCCTCCTCTGCCCCCTTAAAACATAGGATATCTTTTTCCCAGATTATCTCTCATTTGTAGAGGGCAAAAAGGAGACTTTGCCACAAAGAATTCAAAAGCATGAGCTCCAGACTCCAGCTTTCTTGAGGGACACTGAGGACAATACATAGACTTGACTCATTTATTTATTCATTTGTTCGTCAAATGATCATAGATTGTCTATCAGGTTCCAGGGATTGTTCTGGATGTTAATGATATAGTAGTGAATAAGATAGAGAAGTTCCCTGCTCTAACGGCATTTATATTCTCGAGGAGAAACAGAAAATAGACAAACAAACTCATAATTTCAGGCAGTACAAATAAGAGAAAAATAAAGTAAGGAAGAGGATGGGATAGATGAGGATGGTAGGGGAGTTGGCTATTTCAGATTCAGAGTTATACTGGAGCCAGCTTGTACTGGCTCAAGGGAACTAATTGTGAACTATTCAGGAATTTTATAAGTAGGTTTTTAAATCATTGGTAGCTTGAAATCAGCCAAAGGGATGGGAAGGGAGCATGTATACAACAGAAATTGACGAAAGCTACAAATCAAAGCTCCCTCCCCTTTTCTGAGAGCCAATTCACCAGCATTCCTTTGGAAATAATGGGTAGAAGGCATCTCCCTCTGTAGAGATGATTTTGTATGTGTGTGTGTGTGAGGAAGATTAGCCCTAAGCTAACATTCGTTGCCAATCCTCCTCTTTTTGCTGAGGAAGACTGGCCCTGGGCTAACACCCGTGCCCATCTTCTTCTACTTTATATGTGGGATGCCTGCCACAGCATGGCTTAATAAGCAGTGCGAAGGTCCGCACCCGGGATCCAACCCGGCAAACCCCCGGCCGCAGAAGCAGAGTGCAGGAACTTGACCATCATGCCACCAGGCCAGCCCCTGCAGAGATGATTTTTGAACAGAGTCTTGAATGTACTGAAGAAGTAAGCTATGCAAAGACGATGGGGAAGGACATTCCAGGCGGGGTGGAACTATGAGTGCAGAGGCCCTGAGATAGGAATGAACTTAAAAGATGGATGTAGCGTAAAGAGCAAAATAAGTATCCAGAGATCTAGGAAAGGTTATATAATGTAAGCCGTAGTAGGCCATGATAAGGAATCTAGATTTCACCCTAATTATAATAGAGAGCTGTAGGGTAGATTTTGAGTAGAGAAGAAACATGATTTGTTTTATTATTTTAAAAATCATTCTAGCTATTCTATGGAAAATAAACATCAGGAGTTAAGATTAAAAGTAGAGAGATGCTTTTGGATGTTATTGCAACATCGCCTGCAAGTAATGATGGTGGGTTGAGCTGGCATTATAGTGGATACAATGAGAAGTAGTAAGATCTAGGATATATTTTAAAAATAGAATCTGTAGAGCATATTGATAGTATAAGGGTGAAAGAAATCAAGGATAATCTATATTTTTACCCTCAGCAAATGGGCAAACGGTGATACCATTTTCTAAGGTGAAAAGGCTGGGAGACAGACAGGTTTGATAAATTGGGGGCTAAGAATTAACATTCTGTTTTGTATACAGAATGTCATATTAGGTTTAAAATGATATAAGACCATGTATAACGCCTTAATAGAAGCGCCCTTCTATTGTTCATAATTTTAGCAATCTGATTAATGTATTAGATTTATAAGAAAGCTTTCTGTCAAGATAGAATCCCATTCTGTTTGTGATCAACTATTTCCCTGCAGCAGTACTGAAGAGGTGACTAGGATGTTATTGAATTCTATAGTATTGGAAGTAATTTCCTATCATAATTACCACACAAAATTCAGTAAATTCTTTCCTTTTGATTTCCTAGTTATAGAACTTAAAAAATTTTGCTGGATATTCTATACCAAATGTTCATTTGGAACGTCCATTGAATTATAGGAAAAGATCACAAAATCAATTTTTGAAGTACTTTAGGTAAAGAGGTTCTATTAAAAACTTATTTGAAGTAGATACATTTGTTTAAAATTACTGAATATTTAAAAGTTAATAAAAAAGTTTTACCTCTGTTCACAAGCAAAGATGAACTGCATGAAAAGTAGCACAGATAAGGGCGGAGTCAAGATGGCGGCGTAGGCAGACTCTGAACTCACCTCCTCCCGCGGACACAGCCAATTTACAACTACTCGTGGAAAAATTACCCCTGAGACTGAACTGAAAACTGGATAAGAAGAACTCCTGCAACAACGGACAATCCTAGCTGGAGTAGAAGAGGCAGAGACCCCCTTCCGGAGAGGAAAAACTCCGCCTTCACAAGCCACCAGCTTCACGGCTGCCGGGAGCAGCTCACAGGTACGCAGCCTCCCTGGAGGCACGGGGTCCTGAGCCAGGGAGCGCCCCCGCTGTGGGCATTTTGTGGACCCAGCAAAATCGAGACCAGCGGCATAATATCTGACTTTGCCTGCTACTAAAGCATTGGGGAGGACCCCCAGAAAACCCCGTTCACAAAGAAACTAAAACTGGCTCTTAAAGGGCCCGCGCACAAACTCACTCGTTCCAGAAAGCATCCTAAAATCACCAGAAAGAAAGGTGCACAGTGCTTTGGTGACAAGAGACTCACCTAATAGGCCCTGAGTGCATCTCGGTGAGGGGTGAGACCTCTCCAGGGACTGGGACATTGGCGGCGGCCATTGTTGTGGCCTGGTGTGAGCGTGCTGACACAGACGCCATTGGAGTTCTCCCTGAGGCCTGCTAGCCCAGGGTCTGCTCCACCCACTAGAGCACTGATTTAATCCAGCTCAGCCAGGGCAGACAGCCCACCCTAGAGACTGGCCCCACCCAACAAAAAGCCCTCAGGCAATGTGTGGGCCTGCATAGATTGGTGACTGGATTCTCTGCAGCCTGGCAACTGAGCCGACATGAGTGGGCAGGGTGTGCACAAGGAGCGGGTGGAGAGTGTGGGGCGGTGGCGGAGTGTGTGGGGCTCCCGCCGTGGAGAGACTGGGTCCGCTTGGGAAGGTCGGGGCACTCACACGGGGCAGGACTGTGTTGGCAGTGGTGTGGACCTGTGGGCAACAGGGCTTGTCAGCTGCAGAAGACTTGTGCTTCTCAAAGACCCACATAGGAGGTTTGCCCCACCTTCCAAAGCCTGAAACAATTGGGTGCTCCTGTGCCTGAGGCCAGCCCCACCCAGCTGCAATCCTCAGAGAGCTGACAAGAGACCTAATAGGCTAGAGGCTTACAGCAATTGTAAGGCCCTGAGCCTAACAACCCGCCACGCTGGGGGCCTACTCAGTTAAAAGAAATACTGCAACACAAATGTGGTATTAGAACTTACAGCCAACCTTGCTGGGGCTCCCCACACCTGATAAAGAGACGGAAGGGCCCACAACAACTACAAGCAGCTGAGCATAACAACAGCTGGCCAGGAGCATAGCTCAGACTCCCTGGGTGCCTATAGGGAGAGCTAACAGGACACAATAGAAGGACACACGTAGCCCACATAGGGGTCACCCCTGGAACATTGAGAACTGAGGGAAGCACACTGGAAGCCTCCTAAGGCATCACTTACATAAGGTCACCTATCCAAGAGCAGGAGACGTAGCTGACCTACCTAATACGTAGACACAAGCACAGGGAAAGAGGCAAAATGAGGAGGCAAAAGAATACATTCCAAGTAAGGGAACAGGACAAAACCCCAGAAAAGGAACTAAGTGAAATAGAAATGAGCAACCTACCCGACAGAGAGTTCAAACTAAGAGTGTTAAGGATGCTCACTGATCTGGGGAGAAGAATAGATGAACTCAGTGAGAATGTCAACAAAGAAATGGAAGATATAAAAAAGAACCAATCAGAAATGACAAATACAATACTGGAAATGAAAAATTCATTAGAGGGACTCAAAAGCAGAGTAGAGGATACAGAAGAACGGATCTGTGAGCTAGAAGAAAGACTAGAAGAAATTACCCAAGGTGAACAGGTAAAAGAGAAAAGAATTAAAAAGAGTGAGGACAGTCTAAGGGACCTCTGGGACAACATCAAGCGCACTAACATCCGTGTTATAGGTGTCCCAGAAGGAGAAGAGCGAGACAAGGGGGCAGAGAATCTATTTCAAGAAATAATAGATGAAAACTTCCCAAACCTAAGCAAGGAAACAGACATCCAGGTACAGGAAGCACAGAGAGCCCCAAACAAGATAAACCCAAAGAGGCCAACACCAAGACACATCATAATCAAAATGTCCAGAATTAAAGATAAAGAGAGAATCCTAAAAGCCGCAAGAGAATGTCAAGTTACATATAAAGGAAACCCCATAAGGCTATCAGCTGACTTCTCAGCAGAAACCTTACACGCTAGAAGAGAATGGCACGATATATTTAAAGTACTAAAAGGAAAAAACTTACAGCCAAGAATACTCTACCCAGCAAGATTATCACTCAAAATGGAAGGAGATATCAAAATTTTCCCAGATAAGCAAAAATTAAAGGAGTTTGTCACCAAGAAACCAGTGCTACAAGAAATGTTAAAGGGACTGATTTAAGGGGAAAAGAGAAGACCATAAATAGGAAAAATTATTTATTTCCATGATTAGAACGTAATGGATACAAATGTACAAAAAAGAGGTTAGATATGATATCAAAAACATAAAAGGAGGGAGGAGGGGAGTTAAAGAGTACAGCTTTCAGACAGAGGTCAAACTAAAGTGACCATCAATTCTGTATAGAAGAAGTAAGGAACAGAGAAGGACTACTAAAACACTGAGGAAAAAAAAAAAGTTAAAAAATGGCAGTAAGTACATACTTATCAATAGCTACTTTAAACGTCAATGGACTAAATGCTCCAATTAAAAGGCAGAGGGTGGCTGACTGGATAAAAAAACAAGACCCATATATATGCTGCATACAAGAGACACACTTCAGACCTAAAGACACTCACAAACTGAAAGTGAAGGGATGGAAAAAGATACTCCACGCAAATGGCAATGAAAAGAAAGCTGGGGTAGCAGTACTCATATCAGACAAAATAGACTTTAAAACAAAAACTGTAAAAAGAGACAAAGAAGGGCATTACATAATGATCAAGGGAACAATCCAACAAGAGGATATAACACTTGTAAATATCTATGCACCCAATGTAGGTGCACCTAAATATATAAAGCAATTATTAACAGACATAAAAACAGAAATAGACAGTAACACAATAATAGTAGGGGACTTTAACACTCCACTTACACCAACGGATAGATCATCCAAACAGAAGATCAATAAGGAAACATTGGCCTTAAACGACACACTAGAACAGATGGACCTAGTAGATATATACAGAGCATTCCATCCAAAAACCGAAGAATACACGTTCTTTTCAAATGCACATGGGACATTCTCCAGGATTGATCACATATTAGGCCACAAAACAAGTCTCCATAAATTTAAGAAGGTTGAAATAATACCAACCATCTTTTCTGACCACAACGGTATGAAACTAGAAATCAACTATAGGAAGAAAATCAGAAAAGCCACAAATACATGGAGATTAAACAAAATGCTACTGAACAACAACTGGGTTAACGAAGAAATCAAAGAAGAAATCAAAAAATACCTGGAGACAAATGAAAATGAAAATACGACATGCCAGAATTTATGGGATACAGCAAAAGCGGTTCTAAGAGGGAAGTTTATAGCGATACAGGCCTATCTCAACAAACAAGAAAAATCTCAAATAAACAATCTAACAATGCACCTAAAGGAACTGGAAAAAGAAGAACAAACCAAGCCCAAAATCAGTAGAAGAAGGGAAATAATAAAAATCAGAGCAGAAATAAATGAAATAGAGACCAAAAAAAAATAGAAAAAATTAATAAAACCAAGAGCTGGTTCTTTGAAAAGATCAACAAAATAGACAAACCTTTAGCTCGACTCACCAAGAAAAAAAGAGAGAAGGCACAAATAAGTAAAATCAGAAATGAAAGAGGAGAGGTTACAACAGACACCTCAGAAATACAAAAGATTATGAGACAATACTATGAAAAGCTATATGCCAACCAATTCGACAATCTGGAAGAAATGGATAAATTCTTAGAATCATACAACCTTCCAAAACTGGATCAAGAAGAAGTAGAGAATTTGAATAAACCAATCACCAGTAAGGAGATCGAAACAGTAATAAAAAACCTCCCCAAAAATAAAAGTCCAGGACCAGACGGCTTCCCTGGTGAATTCTGCCAAACGTTCAAAGAAGACTTAATACCTATCCTTCTCAAACTCTTCCAAAAAATTGAGGAGGGGGGGAAGCTCCCTAACTCATTCTACGAAGCTGACATTACCCTGATACCAAAACCAGACAAGGACAACACAAAAAAAAGAAAATTACAGGCCAATATCACTGATGAACATCGATGCGAAAATCCTCAACAAAATACTAGCAAATCGCATACAACAATACGTTAAAAAGATTATACACCATGATCAAGTGGGATTTATTCCAGGTATGCAGGGATGGTTTAACATTCGCAAATCAATCAACGTAATACACCACATTAATAAAATGAAGAACAAAAATCACATGATCATCTCAATAGATGCAGAGAAAGCATTTGACAAGATACAGCATCCATTTATGATAAAAACTCTGAATAAAATGGGTATAGAAGGAAAGTACCTCAACATAATAAAGACCATATATGAGAAACCCACAGCTAATATCATCCTCAATGGTGAAAAACTGAAAGCTATCCCTCTAAGAACAGGAACCAGACAAGGATGCCCACTGTCACCACTCCTATTTAACGTAGTATTGGAAGTCCTAGCCAGAGCAATCAGGCAAGAGAAAGAAATAAAAGGGATCCAAATTGGAAAGGAAGAAGTGAAACTGTCACTATTTGCAGATGACATGATTTTATATATAGAAAACCCTAAAGAATCCACCAGAAAACTTTTAGAAGTAATAAACGAATATGGTAAAGTTGCAGGATACAAAATCAACATACAAAAATCAGTTGCATTTCTGTACACTAACAACGAAGCAGCAGAAAGAGAAATTAAGAATACCATCCCATTTACAATTGCAACAAAAAGAATAAAATACATAGGAATAAACCTAACCAAAGAGGTGAAAGATCTGTACACCGAAAACTATAAAACATTTCTGAAAGAAATTGAAGAAGACACAAAGAAATGGAAAGATATTCCGTGCTCTTGGATTGGAAGAATTAACATAGTTAAGATGTCCATACAAAGCCATCTATAGATTCAATGCAATCCCTATCAAAGTTCCAACAACATTTTTCACAGAAATAGAACAAAGAATCCTAAAATTTATATGGAACAACAAAAGACCCCGAATAGCTAAAGGAATCCTGAGAAAAAAGAACAAAGCTGGAGGTATCACACTCCCTGATTTCAAAATATGCTACAAAGCTATAGTAACCAAAACAGCATGGTACTGGCACAAAAACAGACACACAGATCAATGGAATAGAATCGAAAGCCCAGAAATAAACCCACACATCTATGGACAGCTAATCTTTGACAAAGGAGCCAAGAACATACAATGGGGAAAAGAAAGTCTCTTCAACAAATGGGGTTGGGAAAACTGGATAGCCACATGCAAAAAAATGAAAGTAGACCCTTACCTTACACCATGCACAAAAATTAACTCCAAATGGATTAAAGACTTGAATGTAAGACCTGAAACCATGAAACTTCTAGAAGAAAACATAGGCAGTGCGCTCTTCCACATCGGTCTTAGCAACATCTTCTCAAACACCACGTCTGACCGGGCAAGAGAAACAATAGAAAAAATAAACAAATGGGACTACATCAAACTAAAAAGCTTCTGTACAGCAAAGGAAACCATCAACAAAACGAAAAGACAACCTAACAATTGGGAGAAGATATTTGCAAACCATACATCTGATAAGGGGTTAATCTCCAAAATATATAAAGAACTCATGCATCTCAACAACAAGAAAACTAACAACCCAATTAAAAAATGGGCAAAAGACCTGAACAGACATTTCTCCAAAGAAGATATACAGATGGCCAACAGACACATGAAAAGATGTTCAAAATCACTAACTATCAGGGAAATGCAAATCAAAATTACAATGAGATATCACCTCACGCCCGTCAGAATGGCTATAATTAACAAGACAGGAAACAATATGTGTTGGAGAGGATGTGGAGAAAAGGGAACTCTCATACACTGCTGGTGGGAGTGCAAACTGGTGCAGCCACTATGGAAAACAGTATGGAGATTCCTCAAAAAATCAAGGATAGAACTACCATATGATCCAGCTATTCCACTGTTGGGTATTTATCCAAAGAACTTGAAAACACCAATTTGCAAAGGTACATGCACCCCTGTGTTCATTGCAGCATTATTCACAATAGCCAAGACTTGGAAGCAACCTAAGTGCCCATCAAGGGACGAATGGATAAAGAAGCTGTGGTATACATACACAATGGAATACTACTCAGCCATAAGAAACGATGAAATCCAGGCATTTGTGACATCATGGATGGACATTGAGGGTATAATGCAAAGTGAAATAAGTCAGAGGGAGAAGGTCAAATACCGTATGATTTCCTTCATTAAGTAGTAGATAATAACAACAATAAACAAACACATAGGGACAGAGATTGGATTAGTGGTTACCAGAGGGGAAGGGGGAAGGGAGGAGGGTGAAAGGGATAATTTGGTACATGTGTGTGGTGATGGGTTATAATTAGTATTTTGGTGGTGAACAAGATGTAGTCCATGCAGAAATAGAAGTACAATGATGTACACCTGAAATTTTTACAATGTTATAAACCAATAAAAAAAAAAAAAAAAAGAAAAGTAGCACAAAGGCAGAACTTCTTTAAGAGTGGATTACAGATAAATTCCATAAATCTCAAAAAGGTGAGCTTTTCATAAAAAATGTGTAAATTTGTTTAAATGGATATACTATATTTATTTCCAAATTTTATTCTTCATAAACCTTGCATTTATCCAATAATACCATACGTAATGTCCAATGCCTAAAAAGGAAGTTAATAATAAATATTTATAATATGAAACTGTTATGAAGCTTAATTCATATTTGTTATATCCTTTATTATTATCAATCATTAATTCTTTAAATGCATGTTGCAGGCTATACAGTAAATATTAAAATATACTTTGACTTATTATCTTCAGAATAGCTGAATTAAATTGTTTTAAAATCTGCATTCTATGTGTAGAATATGTGTTTGATTTTCCTGTATTGGTAACTTATTTCATCAAGAAACACATATTGTCAGTATTTTATACTTGTTATTTGTTTCTAATTAAGAAGCTCCTACTAGTCATTAAAAAAAAAAGAAATGAAAAGCAAATAGCAAGATGCCTTCTTTTGCTGGGTGACAGGTTTAAGAAAAGCAAATATAGATAAAAACAGGTTAGCTTCAATAAATATGAATCACCTTGGGAACAGAAAGGTCTGCTTCTTTCTATGTGCAGCTTGACTCTGTCACAATTTATCTACAGGTAATACTGATAAACAAATTAACTACTCAAAATCACATGCTCCCTTAAAGAAGCACTCTGCTTGAAGAGGGAAGGTTAAGATATATGATAAAAATTCAGTATACAGGGGCCGGCCTAGTGGCGCAAGCGGTTAAGTGCACGTGCTCTGCTGCAGCAGCCTGGGGTTTGCCAGTTTGGATCCCAGGCGTGCACTGACGTACTGCTTGTCAAGCCATGCTGTGGCGGCGTCCCATATAAAGTGGAGGAAGATGGACATGGATGTTAGCCCAGGGCCAGTCTTCCTCAGCAAAAAAGAGGAGGATTGGCAGATGTAAGCACAGGGCTGATCTTCCTGACACACAAACACACACAAAAATCAGTATACAATGATGCAAAGGGAAAAATTCAAACCTTTTCTCAAGATTAAAAAAAAAAAAAGAATCAAACTCAAATCCTTACAAGTGGTTGAAAAAGATCCCAGAAAACTGAAGCCATCTTCATTTTTACGTCCTTTGACTATTACTGGCAGAAAATTAATGTATGTGTGACTTTTATTCATTTAATATAAATATCTAACATCTAAACGGCCTTATATTTCACATCGATTATGTGACTATAATGTGGGAACTGTAGTTTTATCTCCCAGGAGAATAAGAGCATTGGAACAGACCACGTGTGGCCACCGCAGCCATTGCAGGTCGTAGGGTGAAGTCACACCTGCCATTATAGGCGATGCATGAAGTGAAATAACTTCTCCTATGAAACTGATGCTCCCCTTCATGAACTTAATCCTCAGGATTGCTAAATCTGGGGAAAGAAATTCACCTGTCATCATAATAATGTGGCCTCAGTGCAAAAGGTGATACCATGCTTGACTGTGATTACAGCACAATGTCCAAAACAAAATGTTTTACTCATCAGTTACTCATTCCTCATCTGTAAAATGGGGATAAGAGTACATGCCTTATAGAATTTTCATGAAGATTAAAAGAGAAATTACATTTAGAGTCCTAAGTGGTCATTTGTTATTCCTTGCAATAGAGTCAAATGATGATTTTTGCTCTTTGAGTATGAAGGGACAGATTTGTATCATGGGGAAAATTATTATTTCTGTTTTAGTAGACAGAATATACAATATAAAGGTAAGCATATTTCTTTCATTTAATAGTTACCAACACAGCACTTATTATGTGCCAGTTTCTACTTTAAATGTTTTACAAATAAGAACTCATTATTAAATCCTCACAATAAACCTATGAATAAAGAAGGGGTTTTTCACATTTTACAGATCAGGAAACTGAGGCACAGGGAATAACCTGTAGGAAGCGGAGCCAGCATGCAAACACAAGCCAGCTGGCCTCAAGCACATATTGAAACCACACATGCTCTGCTACTGTCTCTTTTTAAGTATTACGAAATTTCAATTTTTAATTCATAGACTTTGTCATTTGAGTATCACATATCACTTATTCATTTATTTATTTCTGTAAAAGTACTGCACCATTCAAATTCTTCTTTGAATAAGTACACATTCAAAGCAAATAACTATAGAAGCATGACAATACTCCCTTTTCTTTTGAGAGGAAAACAGATTATCAGTTGTCTCCTTATTTATAGTTGGGCATATTTTTCCCTAAACAAAGTTAAATTTGAATTTTAAAGATCACCTTATCAAAAGTATATTTTAAAATAATCATATTGAGCTAACATTTTTTGATTGTGTACTAAGTTCTAGGTGTTGTTTTAGTGATTTTTTAAATAACTCATTTTATTTTTTAACACATAAATAGCACCAACCATTTTTGGTGGTCAGTCCTATGCTTTCCGAATGAATTTGGGTTGATCCAGAATCTGGATCCTTCATTCTTATTCAGGTTTATGCTAGACTTTCTTTCTTTGGATTGCGTGAATTAAAAAAAAAAAAAAAAGAAAAGAATATATGTGGCTCACTGAAAATCAGGAGTGGAAATAAATTCAAATTCCTCTTTATCTTCCTCTTTCCCCTTCAAGAACACTTAAAAGAACTAATCCAATCATTTTATGGAATTAGAATTAAAACATTTGTAATATAGAAATAAAATATTAGCTGACTTTTTTTGAGTGCCTCCTTGGTTTTAGGTTCATAATCACATTTAAACCTTACACCATTCTCTGTACTTGGTATTATTATTCCTACTTTACTTTTAAGAAATCAAGACAACTAAAGCTCAGAAAAGTCTAGTAGCTTGCTCAAGTGCACACAGTATCAGAGCAAGGATGTGGTTATGCTTGTGTCTGCATAACTTGGCTGCTTGCAAAACCCAGCCTATTGCCTGTAAACAGTTGATTCATACTGACCTTCTGCTTTGTACCTATGAAGAGCATGCTTCTTAAGATGTAAGCAAAGTCTCTGCTCTTTCAGTCTTGTTCCCTCATGAGTGGAGAGTCACGACAAACTTTTATGTACCTCTAAAATATATAGGCTAGGAAAGTGCTGTAGTCTCATTAATTTTACAAATGGCAATGAAAAAGAGAGTAAGGAAAAATAAGTAACATTTTCAACTGTCAATAAATTGACTCAAAAAGATATATTCTTAAATTGAGTGCCTAATTTTCTACAAAAGCTATTTTCTCAATCTTATATTGTTTAGAGGTAACACCTAAATTATTTTTATGGTTTTTAGGTTATATATAGCAGTTAATTATTGCTTAAAAGTAGTTTTATAAAGTTATCCACATGATAGCATGAATTCATCTGCTCTCAATTGCATGACTTGAACCAAAATTATTCTTTTTCCTCTCATTAATATTAAGTTAGAAAAAATGAAATTTCCCACTTACCAAATATTATATTTAAAATGGTTTGTGCAAAATCATTTTCTGCAGTCTGCCAAAGTATCCTACACCTGCACAAAGATTACAACCTTAGTCATAATTAACCTATGAAAAAGAAATGAAATAGACCAGCAGTAGTAGTACTGAAGAGATTAAAAGAAACGTCCTCTATTGTATTTCTCAGAGAATATTAGATTAAAATTCAAATTCTTTCTAGTGACAGATTGTTACAAGAATAAGAAATGGCACAAACAATCCATTTCAGGACAAAGATTTAACAAAAATAGGAAGGTTAATTATAATTGAATATTCCCTATGGATATTTCAGAAGATATGCCTCAGTCTATTTCTTATTGACAGGTGGTAGTGTAAATTAAATGTGGTATTATGCATTCAAATTGGATTCCAACTACTCATCATCCACAGTGTGACATTAGAATTAGCCCTGATGATGACAGTCTAAAGAACATAATGAGAATAGGTGCCCTTTTCCATTCATAGTGTGGTTTCGCTGGTGGGGAGGGTAGGAGTTGGAGATTGGGTTCATAATTTTGTTATAATCCTTGCTGCCTGAAACATTCATTCCATGAATCAACTATCCTGAATATTAATACTGTACTAACTATCCTCTGAATTAATGACAGACAAAAGGCCATTTGTCTTCTATAAGTATTGTGCCAATTCCAAAAAAAGTCAGCATTCAAGATCCTGTCAATTTTATGATAAATCACTGTTTATATAAACATGGGGATGTGAGTGTGTTCTCTAGAATCTCATGCAAAAAAAAAAAGCAGTAGTGAGGCACTGTTAAACAAGACTGTCCTAAAAAACAGAAAAAGAGAGAGGAAGGAGGAGAAGGGAAAAGAGATGGATGAAGAAGGAAAGAGTGTCTCTCTGATGATGGGCATGAGTGGCTTCAATATAGTGAATCAGTGGTTCCCAGTCAGGGATGTGCTGCAGCAATCTGACTTGGAATTCTCCGATGGTATCCATGTGCTTGGCAGGCAAGTGCTCAAATCACTCCTCGTGTAATTCTGATTCACTGCTATCCTCATGATCCTATGCAGTATTTCTCAAAATGAGAGTTGCAGATTACCTGCATTAGAAAAAGGACCGGGAGCAGGGGAAGGCAGTGCTTGTTGAAAATAAGTGGTCCTATCCCAGTCCCACTAATTCAGAATCTCTGGGAATGAGACCTGAGAGCTTTTATTTTTTAACACCATCTGCAGATGTGTCTGAGATACTATTAAGTGTAAGATTCTCTGGAACAAGGTTGGAGAATTAGCACTTGGCAACTTAGTCATTATCATGGCAATCTCAAGACCTAGGTAAGAAAGGTTAAGCTGTGAATGTCAGAGTTATTTTGGCTGTTTTCCTCATGAAATTAATATATTATTTCAGCTGTTAAAGAGTACTTTTACTATGACAGGACATAGCATTGTCATGCCACAGTCTCATCAAATATTTCAAATGTTTCTGGTTAGTCATTAAGACTAACAACCAAGATGGATTTTGTTTAAAATTATTACTAGTTACCAAGTATGAAGATCAAAGAAAAATAGTTGGCACATACCACTAGATATATGAACACAAATATAACACATAACAAGTAGCTTCAATAAAACAAATGTCCATTTTCTTTTAATTTGTCTCCAAACAAGTGCCTAAAATGTAAACTGTAAGAAACAGTGATTATAATAGCATCTGGTAGAATCTCTATCTCAACAGAGAATTTTTTTTAAATAACTGCATGTAATTATTCATGACATTTGGGATTATTGAACACAAATTGAAGAAAGGGAATGAAATGTTAAGTCTTCCTAGGGATAAAAGATATTGTATATCTTTATTATAACTCCTAATTTAATTAATGTATTCTTAATGCCATCTGGTTAGATTATCTTAAAAGTTAACACAAGAGATAAATCTGACACTTAATGGATAATAAATCTAAAAAAGTATAATACTGAAACACTGATATTATGTAATCATCATAAGTAGAATAATGAAAAAGAAAGAAAGAATAAGAGGAAGAAGCCATCTCAGTCACCTCTAGGGCACATTTAATATCATCTTGGGATGCAGAAGGGAGACTCTTCTTACCATGCTCTCAGTCATGACTTTAGACATAACAATAATCATATATTTAAAGAAAAGTGAGATGTGTAGCCTCTCCAAATGCCTTATAGGTAGAAGGTAAGACAATGTGGTTAATAACAACACATACCTGGAGCCACATACTCAAGGTTTCAATCTCTTTTCTACTTGTGAGGCCTGGGTGAGTTGTTTAACTTCTCTGGACCTCCGAGTCCTCATTTGAAACATACAGTTATCCACATAAAGCATTTAAAAGAGTGATGGGCATATACTATATATATCTTCACAAACAATATGTAATTTCTTTTAGCAATTGAAAATCTGTGTGGTATCATACAAATAACACTTGATTTGCAATCAAAAAATACGTTCAGATCCTGCCTCTGATCTTCTCTGAAACCTGGGTTTTTTTTTGGGGGGGGGGATGGATGGAATATAAGGTATTATTTATTTTACAAGTTTATTATTAGGATTAAATAAAACGATCTTTGCTAAAGTCTCCATCCAGTCTCTGAGAACTATTAGGTGTCTGATTAGTTTCTTCCTTATGTTCCAATTTGATATAGAATTCTAGCCATCACCAGAGAGCAAAGAACACAGATTTCAAAAACTGTAGGTGACTTTGAACTTGCTCTCATAATGACTAAAATCTGATTTGAGAAATAAGAAGACTCTCTTCTTAGGTCTGTATTCTGACATCTGAGATAAGACTAGGTATTTAATCCACATTTTTGGTTACCTTATTCTATTTCTGTAAGCTTGTTTCAAAGGCCATCCTAGTCTTTAATAACCAGAAAGTGTGTGCATTTGGACATATCAAAACAACTGATGCTTTTTGGAGTTCTGAGAATCAATTCCTCCTGAAATAGGAGTTATTTTGTTTCCTTATCCTTGTGCACCTGAAGACGTGAAGTGTTTGAGGATGTTAAAGTACTACAATTAGCAACCTTAGTTATTTACATTTTGCACCATTTTAAATACTGTTATTTTTAAAAATATGCTAAAAAGATCCAGAAAATATCACTCAATAAAGGATCAAGTCAAGAATACATTTTTCCTCATTCAGTTGACATTATATCAGGAATGCAATCTTTCTCAACATAAAGGTAATATAATAATACCAGACAAATGCATTTGGACATTATGGTGTGCTATGATTAAGAACAAGTTGTTAGCATACAAACTCATCACTCAGGGATTGTATTAAAATAATTAATTCAGTTAAGAACAGAGTAAAATAAGATATAAAATCATAACTAATACAGAAAACTGTGAAAGGAAATCAAGCCAGGCGAAAAACATCTTTTAATTTTTTTACTAGAAAATGTTTTTGTTGAAATGTCTCAAATTCAGCTTGGTGCACTGATTAGGTTTAGGTGTTATATTGGAAGTCTATACACTTTTTCTTTGACATTCACTTATTCCTTATGCTTTATAACACACAAATGCATGTATCAATTTGCAGAGAAAGAGTAAATGTAAGTTATGTTTGCTGTTTATTCATATGTTAGATTAACTTTGTTTATCAACCCATATATTAAAATGTAATCATTTCATTGTCAGGAGCCTAAAGCTAATGTTAATTACAGTTTGAAACTTCGATTATTAATGCATCTTTACCTACTGAAGTGTGAAATAAGCAATAGTAGTTGGAATTCACCAATTAAATTAGCTTCTGAGACAAGAATTATAAGTAGGCATTTGTTCATGATGAACAAATGCTGTAGAATTTCATGTTCTAAGCTACCTTTATAAAATAGTAGTCCCAAGGAGGGAGAACAGTTATTCAACAAAACCAAGATTAAATGACATGTGCAATAAATACAATAGACGTGATAGGCATCCTATATCTTTTCATATTTCACATATCATTCAGAAAAAAAGAATATATAGGCTCAATCCATAAAAGAATACATAAGTTTTTGTTTTGTTTTGTTTTAAATAAACAGGGGAAAAAGAGAGATCCATTTTGTTCGTATAGTGCCTTAGTCCGTTCAGGCATTATAACAGAATTCTGTAAACTAGGTGGCTTACAAACAACAGAAATTTCTCTCTTACAGTTCTCGAGCCTGGGAAGTCCAAGATGAAGGAGCTGACAGATTCAAAGTCTGGTGAGGGTCTGCTTCCTGGTTCGTAGATGACCATCTTTTCACAGTGTCCTCACTTATATAAGAGAACTAATCGCATTCATGAGGACTCTACCTTCATGACCTAATCACCTCTCAAAGGTTCCACATCCTAATATTAAGGCTCAGGATTTAACACATGAATTCTTGTGTAGACACAAACATTTGGTCTATAGCATATAATACACTCAATATCATGTAATACTTTGGAAATTATTGTTTATTGTTTTATTTAACTATATAATACATGTAAGTCTCACCGCACTCAACTGACTCCTTGTGTCATTTTTAGGTTAGCCCTTACTTCCTACTTTTTTGTTGGTTGGTTATGCTTCTCATGGTGCTACATCCATAATAAATAGTTTATTTCTATTACTTGTGAAAGATGACTTTGACTAATATTTATTAAGTGTTTATTACCATGTGTTACAGCACAATATCCCTCACTATAATACTCTTGTCACATTTGTGTTATAAATAGCATGACCATTTTATAGGTAAGGAACCGGGGCCACAGAAAAGCTAAATAACTGGTCTAAAATGCCACAACTTGGAAGCACCTCTCCAAACTCTATACAACTTTTTTCTAGGATTTTGTTCCCAATGAAATTTTCAAACATAAAACATGATAAAGAATGATAAACTCCTATACGCAACCATCAAGATTTCACATATTTTCACAATTTGCCAATATTTTTTAAAGAATAAGAGTAGTATTACAGATGAAGCTCAAGTCCTCTGTGAATGCCTCCCTAATCCTATTACTCTTTGTTTCTCCCTGAAGTAACCTCTATTAATAATTTGTTGTTAATATTCCTGATGCCATTTTTTATATTTTAACAAAGAATGCATATAATCTTTTTTCTGTCGTAAAACGTGATGTAAATATTATCATGCTCTACTATAGTAGCATTAAGCAACTTTTTTTTCTTTTTCATTTCACATTTTTTTCTGTATTTAATATATTTTTATACGTATTTTTAGTTTACTTTCTCTGCATTATCATTTACCATAGTATGAACTGCAGTTTAACAGCTTTCAGTATGAAGCTTCTAGCTATATACTTATTTATATTTTTCTTGCTTGATTGCTGAAGCACATTTTATCTGAGGATTCATGTCTCTCAACTCTGGGCAATTCTCTGCTGTGATCTCTATATTAATGTACGTATACCTCTACTCTTTCTATCTATCATCTATCTATCTACCTACCTACCTACTTACCTTTATTACTTAAAGCTTCTCTGAATTACCTTATAGTTCACAGTTTGGACTTTTTAACCCTTTGCATCTTCTTTCTAGTCTGTTAGCTATTTAAAAATAAAAATTTCCAAAAGAGTAAAATCTATAACTTTGACAAAGATTACATATATCTCTTAACTTCTGCTTTCTGTCTTGGTCCAAAATAAGTATAAAGAGGGTCAGGATGCTCTTGCCACATTTTTTAGTATATCAAGTAAGTTCTTAAGTTTTCACTTAAAGAAGAAATAAATACTGAAATATTTTCCAAATCAACTATGCATTCTGATGTAATTACAGGTATAGTCACACACACATGTTATCTCTGTATATTTAGAATATTGAGGTATATTAAAATCACACATAAATTCTTGGGAAGTAGGCAGGTAAGAATATATATACACACATATATAACCATTTATTTGGAGACAGAGAGAGAATATGGTAGATAGCTACACATATTACACACATATATATGATAGTGGAAAGAAAAATTAATTACTTCATTATCTACAGAATTCTTCTCAACAACAAAGAAGCCATTACTCAGGAATATACCTTTAATAAATACATTTGTTATAAGGACATGCATGACCCTATGGCTATAGTCTGGATAGCTAGAAGAGACAATGAGACTGATAAAACTGTTTTCTATGAGAATGGGAATTTAGGGAATTGAGAAGTGAAATACTTTCCATTAAAAATACCTGTGATATGGGCCGGCCCGGTGGCACAAGCTGTTAAGTGCACGCACTCCACTGCAGCTGCCCGGCGTTCGCCGGTTCAGATCCCAGGCGCGCACTGATGCACCGCTTGGCAAGCCATGCTGTGGCGGCGTCCCATATAAAGTGGAGGAAGATGGGCACGGATGTTAGCCCAGGGCCAGTCTTCCTCAGCAAAAAAAGAGGAGGATTGGCAGATGTTAGCACAGGGCTGATCTGCTCACACACACAAAAAATAAATACATAAATAAATAAATAAAAATACCTGTGATAAGTATCACTTATGGGCATTAGATAGCAAGTAATATGATAAAAAAAAATGGGGAACATTAATAATTTCAATGAGATAAAGTATAATACCATTATGTTGTATCTATATGTGCCCTATTTCCAGCATATTTTTTTCCAGCCCCATTTTATTCAATGAGGTGGGATGTATAGGGTGAGTAGATGTCGATCTAAATTGCACAAATTATTTCATAATTTCTAATATTTATTTTAAATTTGTATTTTGTCACCTTTATATTAAAGTATAATTAAATTACTTTGAAAAGGCACATGTTAAAAAGAGCCAAATTATGTCTATAGGATGGAATATTTTTTGGCAATAAAAAAGATTAAGTATTGATACATGCTATACCATGAAAGAATCTTGAAAACATTATGCTATGTGAAAGAAGCCAGTCACAAAAGACCATAGTTTGTATGATTCCATTTATATGAAGTGTCCACAACAGGATAATCTATCAAGACAGAAACAGAATAGTGGTTGCCTAGGATTTAGGCTGTTGGGGGAAAATGGAACATGACTATTGATGGATACGATGGAGTTTCTTTCATTGGCGATAAAATGTTCTAAAATGTATTGTGGTTATAGTTGCACAATTCTGTGAATATACCCAAAATAATTTATTTCTATACTTTAAATGGGTGAATTGTATGGTATGTAAATTATATCTCATAAAACTGACCAAAACAAAAAGAGCCAAACCTTTTGTGTTTAAGATATGCTCAGTCTTAAATATTGTAACATAAAAGGAAAGGGTGCTGTAGAACTAAATGCAGTCATTAAATTAAATTACAATATTGATTTCACATGAGTTTCAAATTCACTGCATTGAAAGTCACATTAGGAACCCTCCCATCCCACTAAGATATGAAAGTAATGACAATAAAACAATAAGGAAGGAATCCAGGCAAAGCACTCTCCATATTTTACTGAAGACAAGTGTGTATCCAAAAATCACATTAAAAGAAAGAAAACAGAGTATAAAAATGGTTTAACTCCTATACACTCTTGGAACACTGAAGGAGTAGCAAAAGTACAAGAATCAATAATAAGATAGTTCTAATTATTTCATTAAAAATAAGTTTAAATGACCACCTGTTTCATTTGTTTTAAGTGAAATACTTTTTTCAGTACCTAATGGCTTCAGTACTGCATATTTTAAGAACTCACAATAGCTCCAATTTGATGTTAATAAAATCTGTCACTGATTTGGGAAGGGAAAAAAAAAAGTTCTGACTTAGAATAGTGCTCAAGTAAGGGTTTAAGTTTCTGCAAAACAGGAGTGCTGGAATTTAGTCCAAAGCCCTTAGGCTGGCCAGGCAATGAATTCACCTTCTGGAGACAGAGAATACTTCATATTGCCTAATAAATGGGGCACTCACTGACCACGTGTTAGTCTACTCTGCCAGAAGCAAAATGTCACAGAACTGCTGCCACTTCTGCATTTCTCAAAAAAAAAAGATTAGTTAGGAATTCTACTTAGTTTACAGTTAAGCCAGAGGGAGTTTTCCTTCTCTGTTCTATAGGTAAACAATCTGAAGACCAAGCAATTATTGCAATTGTTTCACCATTACCAATAAGTTTTTCTAGAAAACTAACTATGTTCTCTTTATCGTCAAGCACCATGTATAGTAGCACTTGTGATTGCATACCCTCTTTTTTCTTGATGAGAGAATGCTAATTTTTCCAGGTAACTGCTCTCAAGTGGTCACCACAGATATAATCACCTACTAAATTTTGATTAATCTAAACCAGTCAACTTAATCCATTCCTCTTAAATGTTGGATTTAAGCAAGGACAATAAGCATTTGTGACCTATAACGGATATAGGGTGTCTGTTGAGACACTTCGAGCTTATATTCCACTTTAAAGTTGAAATTTTGTATATGGAAAGCAAAAAAAAACATATTTGGTGATATGGTTGAGCTACTGAATTAATCAGTCTTCAATTTCTGATTAGTATGTACACATTTTCTCATTGTTTAAGCCCACTGAATCTAAATTTTCTTTTACTTATAGCCAAAAGCATTCCAACATGGGACTTCAACATGTTTGTGAGGGTGTATTCAGTCCATGATCAGCTGCTTAGCGGCTTGCCTCAATGGACAGGTTCTTAACACCTCTCTGAACTTGTCCTTGTAGTTCCATCACATAAGTATCCCTGGATAGTCCATCCTGAGAAGTTCCACTAGTTGAAAGCCCTGTCCCATTTGAGGAAAGCAAGAGAATACAATTTTGGGTCTGGACATCTGAATGGTAGTAGCTTTCGGGCATTGGGCAATCCTGTCAAGAAGGATATCAATGCTGCTTTTGGAAAATCATATGGTGGTTGATCATTGAATACTTCCATAGGTGTCAGCCATAGAATCTGACCATCTATTCACCTTTGCAATCCAGTTTTTTAAAAAAGAAGCTGGTCTATCTGTAAAATGCGGATATAATACTGACACATAGGCATGCATCTAGGGTAACAGCAATGACTCTTCATGCTCATAATGGGCAAATCTTCCCAATAATGGATTGAAAAAAAACAAATTAAACCAAGTCTTCCTTAATCTTCCTTTAAAAAATAAGGAAAAAATTACTGAGACTTTTAATTCTGTGTCATACTTGGAAAAGCTGAGGAATTTTAAGAGAGAGGTCATAAAAATAAAACATTAAACAAAGCTTTATTTTTGGGAGGAGAATTGAGAACGTTTAACCTCTAAAAAAAATTTAAATAGAATACAAAATTTTATTGTGAAGAATAAAGAAATGTGTTAAATTTCGGGGAGAAGGAAGGAAAAAAGGCAGGCAGGCAGGAAGAAAGGATTATCAAGGATGGTGAAGAAGGGTTCATGTATTACACAGAGTTAGGTTATCATCTATTATATTTAACACAATCCTAGAGTTTAATATAAAGAAATGTATGTTTAATATCAGACAGAGTACATTAATGACAATAAAAATTCATGTCCCTGAAATGGAAACTTGTTATGCTATTAAACAATGTTGCCAGAGTTAGCATTTAAAATACAATTAAATAGCAATAAAAATATAGGATGGATGGTTAATTTGAATTTAAAATAAATAAAAAAATAATTTTATAGTATAAGTATGTCCAAAATATTGCACAGGGCATATTTATATTAAAATTTTTCCATTGTTTCTCTGAAATTCAAATTTAACAGAATGTCCTGTATTATATCTGGAAACTCTAAATGCTTTTTGGTTTCCTTTTATTTCCACCAACAGTGCCAAGTTTCAGAAAAACTGTGGCCACTTATGTTCAAAGATTAATTTAATTCCAAATCTGAAACTTTTGAATTTGAGTTAGAAAGGACACGATGAGAAGGGGAGTTGTTGGAAAGGGCTAAAATCTTAAAAAGAAGTACGTCTATTCAGAATTCATTTCTCTTTGTAGTTGTGGCCCTGGGGCCATGTAAAATAAAAAATGAAATCTTTGGAGTTTTTTTTGTTTGTTTGTTTTGGTCACATAATATCCCGCATGCTGTGGAAGTCAAAGAGTGCTTCAATTCAAACCTGACATTGCAGGCAGGGGGAGAGAGAGGAAGCAAGTTCTGTGAGAATTAGGAAATTAGTTAACTACTTTGTGCCTTACTTTTCTCATCTATAAAATGAGATGTTGATGGTATCAGCCTTATAGGTTGTTACAAAATTAAATAAGATAATAATTATAATGGGCTTAAGACAGTAATTGGCACATAAAAAGCTCACAGTTGTTAGCTGTTGTATTGATATTCTTTTTGTAGTTGTTAGAATTATTTTAATTAGTATTCTTACTCTATTACCCCTAAATGCAGTTTTTAGGTATAATAGCTGTAACTGAGACTAAAACCTGGAGGTTTGAATGTTTCTTTAACAAAGGTGTTCGATTCTGTGAGAACAAGAAAAAGCAATTATGAAGATATATGACTCTACAAAGCCAGCTCCTTAAAGAGCTTCCTAACAGTAAAGAAAATTTGAAAAATTTCTGTCCTTTACAAGTTTATTGCTAATTCTATTTTTATGTTAGACATCCATATGAATAAAAATATCATAACAAAAAAAATTAGTCAAAAATTGTCAACGGATTTCTAAATTGGTTAAGGGAAAAGTGTCTCCTCAAAGTAGATTAAGCTATAATTTGCCAATTCATAGTCTGCTTTAATCTAAACTTTTCTCTGCAAATAAAAAATTGTGTACTTATCAAAATTCTGGTGTATTTAGTGACAGATCTACACAAATTCTGTGTGTCACAAGCATATATATGTTCAGTAGACATTGAAAATTATTGCCTCACCTCATTTTGACACCCATTCAAAATCGAATGGAATATCTGCTAATGATTCTCCTCTCCATTTTTTTCTTACAACCCTTTGTAAAAAAAACTCATGACGACAATAATTTTAAAGTATCCTAGGCTTGTGAGGGTTCTAAATTTTATTGCAAATTACATTTATTAAACAAACTTGAGAGTCAGACTTGAAATTTTTCAGATCTCTTTACTAATGGAAGCAACAGTAAGGTAGAAACAGGTTAACTTCCCAGCAATGAAAAAGCTTCTTACGAAGTTACTGATAAGTCTAAAAAAAGATGGGGTATGTTTTAGAAAATGGTTGATGAAAATCACTGAGCGTCTGCATAAGTATTTATCTTTCCCTTTCCTTGAATCAGAGACATCTATATAATTTACATGCTTTTCTCTCACCTTCGGTAACAGATAATAAATGTTAAGTGGGACCTCAGCATATATTAAGCACTCGGATCCTGTTCAGACAGCTTCCTCACTCTTCCTGAGCATCTTTGTAAACGAGGGAAACAGGATACATCACAGATCAATTCAATCAATCAACTTTAATCATAACAGAGGAATTAAGCTGCTTTTCAGGCATGATGCAATAGAGAAAATTGCTTGGAGATTTTTTTTTAAGCCACCAAAGATCCCACACGGGCTGTCATTTTGCTTCTGCATCTGCTCTCTATTCCAGAGTCTGTAATTTCTTGAGGAATGTACAAGAAAGGCTGAAGCAGTTGCAATCTGGGGGCATAATGAATGCATTTTATGTCATTTTAAACATACCCAGGATCACTGACAAGAAATAAAAACAGAAAGTCAAAACCTTTGCTGAAAGAGAGACAGAGCCCCAGAAAGATTTTTTCCCTCCATTATGTGTTGCTTTGGGTTATGTCAGTTTATTTTATGGCTGCAGTAATTTTAAATGCATTTTCCTCTCCTGTGAGATGCACTCTCAACTTTCCTGGAGGCGAGCTTGAGGATCTGATTGATGGTCAGATGTGTGCCCACGTATATGTGCATACACATCTGACCATAAAACATATAGTAATTTAGCATTTACTTTTGAAGGGCATCTTCTCTCTGCTTTTTGTTCCTGATTCTTGGGATCAAACCTTTCGTGCTACATAAAACTGCTTAATGATTTTCTTGAACAGACACACACACACACACACACACACACACACAAGAAACAGTTCAAACAATCTTCAACATTAGTGTTATTTTTCCCTTAAAGAAAACACATTAAATAATTATTAATGAATCTGAAGAAGAAAAAATACATGTATTTTTGAAATATTCGGATAGGAATTCTTCAAGTCAAAGAATAATTGCAAAATAAACTACCCAAGGTCTTTTAAACAAATAAACCCAAAGTGCAATAAAGTTTGCTCACCTCTTATTAACTCCAATAACCTATTTTATGAACATTTTAAATTTAATTAATATAGGGGCAAAATAAGTTAGCATGCCATCCTCAAGTTAGAAAAAATGAGGAAGGAGACAACTAGAATTTGTCAGTTGAGTAAAATTTTCCCCTTCTAATTATAAAATTCTTTTCAGCTAAAATATTTGACCTGACAATAAAATATCTATAAATAGAATAATTTAAAGGATTTTTGTGTGTGTGTGTGTGTGTGTGTGTGTGAGGAAGATCAGCCCTGAGCTAACATCCATGCCAATCCTCTTTTTTGCTGAGGAAGACCAGCCCTGAGTTAACATCTATTGCCAATCCTCTTCCTTTTTTTCCCCAAAGCCCCAGTAGATAGTTGTATGTCATAGTTGCACATCCTTCTAGTTGCTGTATGTGGGACGCCACCTCAGCATGGCCAGACAAGTGGTGCGTCAGTGCATGCCCGGGATCTGAACCCGGGCCGCCAGTAGCAGAGTGCACGCACTTAACGGCTAAGCCACGGGGCCGGCCCCTAAATAGAATAATTTAAAAATGCTTTCTATTTTGTTCGAAATATAAAACTCGGGGTACCAGCTAACATGTTAATAGTGCAGAATTTCTGCCTCAAATCAACTTAGCAAAATGCAAATTATTTATCTAACACCAAGGAACTCAACCAAGAGCAAGGACAAATTATGAGTCCAAAAAAACCCAGAAAAATCAACTTTGGCATTATATTTTAGATCAAAATTCATTGTTAAAATTTTTGATTCTTTCATATTTTTTCACTTTCCTACTCATTGCTTAGAGACAGAAAATACTCCCTCTTTTTGACATGAGTTGCTGTCTAATCAGCATTTACTGTCCTTTCTTCTAATTACAGCATGGTTTTCTTGGATAAGTGTCTCTTACTCCTATCTCTCTACAACTCATTGTGGATCACCAGGAACTGATGCAACTTGTAGTGCAGGATTTCTCAACCTTGACACTACTGATATTTTGGGCTGGATAATTCTTTGATTTGGAGTATGGGGCTGTTTTTTGCATTGTAGGATATTTAGCAGCATCTGGGACCCCTACCAACTAGGTGTCAGTGGCAACCTTCCCCCCAGTTTTAGCAACCAGAAATATCCCCAGAGATTGCCAAAACTGCACTCCCCACCACTTCACACTTTTGAGAACAACTTACGGTGTCATGGTCTGGCATGTGGGCTTATTCAGGAACAACTAGAACCAATACCAGGAATTCCAGGAAAGCAGTATTCCTTAGTCTACCAGATTCAAGCTTTGAGTTGGTTGTTGACAAACTTGGAGGAAGTCTGTCTTAGAATGTAACCAAAATGGTAAAAACAAAACAAAACAAAAAAACACCGAGGGGTGGAGAGGGGTATATTTCTGGTGACATTTGCAGATGTGGGTACAGCTAAACCGAAAGTCAGCACTATCCTTGGATTTTTCAACTGAACCAAAAACTCCCCCCTTATTTTTTGTTTAGGCCATGTTTAAGGTGGTTTCTCTCATTGACCTAACAGACTTATCGTGAAAATAAATGATCTCATTCAGAAAACTTTCTAAATTGCCAACAAGAAATGCAATACGCATTCTGAATGCCTCACATATGTAGTTCTATGTCTCTACCATATATACAAAAAAATACATTATTTTATGATGTTTATATCTGATGATTAAAGTCAAATGATAAAGATATCTCAATTTTTCCTTCGTCAGTCATTGCAATTGTTTATTCCCAACAAATATGCTACTTTAGGTGTGCTGATTACACAATTGGGTAAAGGATAGATAATCTGAAGATTAATGTGCCCTATGTATGACATTTTTTTTCCATGTAGAGTCTGGTCAACTTCAGTCAGCATTTCAGAACTTCAAATTGGCTTTTTGAAAAGATATGCAAATAGGGATTTCTGCACAATTACTAAATCAAACTCACAGTTAACCAATATTGCAATCCTGTCATTAAATAGCTTTACACATTTAAAATGAGAATCAGGGAAGAAGCATGGAAGACAATTCATGTGGGATCCTTGCAATCACTCCTCACTGGGTAATAATTAAATGAAACAGCACAAATCCTGCTGAAGTCTCATGAGCAATAATGAAAATAAAAATTATTTGATAGGATTTGCTCAATTTTGTATTTTTTCATCTTACTTAAGGAAATAAAACTCTAAGACTTATAAAGTCTAAATATAAAATATATGGTTGCATAAGTATGAATTTACACTTTTTGACCAATAGATTTTTTTCCCCAGTAGCTACAAGAATGATTATAACTTTAAAAAAATTAACTGGCCGAGAAAGATTAAAATTGAGAATTATGCCAAAATATGCCTTCATTCTTCAATATTAAGTGCATAAAAGGTAAACAAAATTTATAGGGAAAAGGAACAGAGGAAAACAGGTGCCCAGGACTCATAGGAATATTCTCAAGTAGTTGCTTTATTCCTGTCAATTGTTTGAATCATGTTAAGAGTAATAATAATATCTTGTGGCATGGTTGATTCCTGCCTTGTCAATCTGTTTATATCCTATGAAATCATTTAGAAAGAAGATAGAAAACTCTCTAACAACGCTGTCTTTGCTATAAAAATCAGCGTGTATATTTTGCTGTTAGTTGGAGGATTAGCACATTATGTGGTGGTCTTCTTGTTTTTTAATGCTGAGAATACAGATATTTTCTTCTTGAAAAAAAATTTCCAGTAACGTCTTTTTCTATCAGAAGTGCTTGTTATCATGCTTTTCCTTACCTACCTTATATAATGTAGCCATCAATTCCAAAAAAGAAAAGCACAATAACGTGGTTTTCCTCTAGGTTCTTGGAGAATTATTGCCTTTAAAGTAAAATGCTTGCTATTAAATCTGAAGGCTGTTTTAATCATTGGAGCCTTTACATATTATACAAATATGCAAGACCTTTTCACTTTTTCTCAACTGAATATTGCTAAAAAAACTTCAAGGGAATGTTACCCTTACAATTTCATAAGGGAGAGAATACCAAAAGAGTTTTCTAAGCTCATTTGAAGTCTGAGAAGGCTATTGTACCCATTTTTAAAACCTGATCAAAATTCAGTCTGCTGTTTGTTACTAAATTATGTATCTCTGAAGCATAAATGTGTTGGCTTTAGAAAGTTACAAATTAGTCCATTTCCATATGACTTGGGAAAATGTAATTTTAACCAATTTTGTTTGGGGTGAAAAAATACTGTTTGCATTATTTTAAAACACAAGGGAGCTGTCAGCCCACATGGTCATCCAATTTCTGTGGCAGAGAGCTTCCTTGCATCTCAAATGGTTAGCAATAAAGCTTATACTTTTCACATTAATGCTACCAATAACCTACAAAAATGCTTGCTTTATACACTTTATTTTGCAAAAGAAAATGTGGCAAGTCTAACAGAAGAATTTGGTACCTCCCTGAGTAGATATTCCATTTCTCATTCCATTACCTTTAATTCAAAAGTGTGAAACAGTATTTGAAATTGTCCTGAAACTTATTATTTTTAATCCTTTTCAGATATGCTGATTTCATTGTATTCTACGGGAGTTTAGTTTGCACCAGCTTCTCCTTCTGCCATCTCCAATGTTATTGCGCTGTCATTCTTTGTTCTGTTCGTAGAGGTAGATATTAGTGTTTCTAAAAATGCCAATTTGAAGACTAAAACATAAGACCTACAACAATATTGGTAAAAATCCATTAACTATGACTGTATTAGAAAAGATAAATGGGTATGTACTAAGAAGAGAAAGTAAAGGAGAGCAGGAAATATAATGAGGGAAATTAAAATGAAGGGGGGAGAATGCAGGAAAGTAAGGAAACAGATAAAGAATGAATATAGAATGACAGATGTATTTTAGAGCCAATAGGAATCCTATGAAATCAGCTACTGAGTGGAACAAAAAAACCCATTGTTTTGGGTTTTTTTCTATACATATTACTTAATATGCTTTTTTTCACCTTCTTTATATCTAAGATGTTAGATATAAAGTTAGATATAAGTTAATTCCAATTTATAGATACAAAGCCTGGTGATATCAATAGGATGACGAAAGATGAAATAATTTACAAATTACCCATTTTATATGAAAAGCTCACCTTTTTGAGATTTATGGAATTTATCTGTAATCTGCTCTTAAAGAAGTTCTGTCTTTGTTCTACTTTTCATGCAGTTGTTTTCAAGTTGGGGAATTGTTGTCCACCTGCGGACACTTCGGTTTTCACAGCTAGAAAGGGTGATGCTGCTGGCATCTAGCGAGTACAGGCCGGGGATGCTGTTAAACATCCTACAACACATAGGACAGTCTCCACGACAAAGAATTATCTGACCCAAAATGTCAACAGAGTCAAGGTGGAGAAACCCTCATCTATGCTATTAATGATTTAAGAATGGTAAAGTGAACCAGGTTTCTCATTGATATTTGATTTGAAAACACTTTACCTTGCCCAAGTGCCCATTTGAATCTCAAGTCAGGCAAAATCGTCAGCAGCCTTGCACTGATGCAAACGACATTTTACATGAATTACTCTGAGGGGCACTTCCACTCAATAAACATTCACTATCACTGGTTGGTGGAGATATACTCAGAGTTCTGTGTGCCTCTAACCCCAAATTCAAGACAGTTTAATCAATTTCATTCCAGAATAAACAAGTAAAGAAGACAGAGTATCTATCTTTCCAAGTGAAAAGACTACAAACAGAAGGACAAGTAGAGTCTCAGAAGGTCCCTGATCTAGATGTACCAAGATGATCAATAAAATATTTAACTTCGTTTTCAGGACTAAAGAACATGACATGAGCGGAAAGGAGACGGCCATTTTGGGAAGGGTAGCAGGCCAATCTCATGCCAGAGAGAGTTCCCTAGTAGGGTGCTTCTTAAACTTCATATGCCTGTGAATCGTCTGGGATTTTTCTTTTTAAATGTAGATTCTGAATCAGTCAGTCTAAAGTTGGGCACAGATATTATGCATTTCTAATAAGTTGCCAGATGATGCTGATTGTACAGAACTGAGGACCATACTTTGAGTGGCAGAGCACTGGAATTGTTCTTTTTTATCATAATAGAATAAAACACCATTCTAAAGTAAAATCACATACATAAAAATTTTTTAAATGATACAACAATTTCATAGGAAAGATTAGAGTTCTTTCAATTAGCTCTCATAGATTCATTTTGATTTAAAAATTAATTGCTTAAGTAATACCTGAATAAATTCTAATTGTAAAAAAAACAATATAAATAAGGACAAAGACCCTCTCAGATAATATAATATGTCTCAAAACCCAGTCCTTTCTTTTTTAGCTCTACCAATATCTCTCTTTCCTCTCCCCCACTCAGAAATAAATACTAATTTTATCAGTTTGGGTTATAGTCTTCCACATCTTTTTCTATGCATTTATGTATATAAATATGTACCTATACACTATTTTATTTTGTCATTTAAAAATTTTTAGTTAAATATTATCATTATCTCTATCATTATGCAACTTCATTTTTCACTCAAAATTACATCTTGTAATATAATTATATATAATTTTATTCCATAACTAGATACGATTTTTATGTACACATACATATACACACATACATATAATTACATCTATTACATCTTGGAACATAATGGTATATACTGAACCACTGAATCTTTTTTAATTACTAAATTGTATTTCAGAGAATGGATATGCCATTTGTCTTTTGATATTAAGTTTTTCATAACACATTTTTATATATCTTGATGTTAAAAAAGAAAATAAAGAGGTAGATAACTGCATAGCTTAAGCTAAATATGAAGACTGCAAATTCTGTAGAATGTAGATATTTGAGATTTTCAAGTCAAAATATGCGATTGTTAAACATCTTATAGACTAGTAATCTAAAATTTATGTATATTTTCAGAAGGGAACCAGAATAGAAAAAATTTCTAGAGAAGGAAAGGATATATACAAGTACTTCCTAGATACAGGATGCTATTTTACAGAGTTTTAAAATGTTTTGAAAATTATACCTAAGCCATTAAAATCTGTGTTTGTTCTCTATTTTGTCAGAGGTTTCCATACAATTGCAGCCCACACAAAGAGTGGAAGACAGAAATTGTGGTTCATAATGACGGTGCTTATTTTGCTTTTTTTGTTGGATATAACTTAGCCTTCTTAGAAATGATCTGCTCCAAGAAAATAATTTAAAACTATAGTCAAGATTTCTTCTAGACCTGCATCTTCCTTAAGTGGCTCAGAGAACACAATCTCAAGTCACTGTCTTCAAAAAATTTAAATTTGTTAACAAATTCATAATATTCAAACATGTAATTGTTAGTTTATCCTTCCCGATTTGCTGCCTTTTAAGTAAATCCATGACAGTTTTGACAAATTTTAAGCTTTCACCTGACATTCTGCAGAAGAACTTTTAAGTACCACAGGATATATGCAGGTTTTGTCATGAAGAGCACCAATGCCATGTTATATGTGCTGACGGTCCACACACAGTGGCTGTTCCGAGTCAAGCCTGTAGCTCACTTGGGTATCATCTCCATGGTAACTTGTTTACAAGGGCTGAAATACAAGCTGAAAATTCAAGGTTAGCTTTTCCTTTGTTGCTGGTTTGATGTTTTTGGCAATCGAAATAATGTGGGTATAAGACTTGATTTAAACAGCTTCATGGCAGGCTGAGTCAAAACAAAACTCCATACAAAATGTGCTTTCTTCATCTCCATTAAAAAAGAATTCAAAATGATCTTTAATCAGAACCATCAGTTATATCTCCCTTTCATATTCCAAAACAACAGTCCTCCTGCTGCACTTTGGAATCACATCTTGGGAAATAGGTTTAAGGCTTCGTATCTTTTGAAGCAATATTTTTTTTGTGCATATGTTCTGCCTTATATGAAGAATTTAGTTTATTTTAAACCGTCATTGCGTTGGGGGGAAAATGAACAGTTTTAGTGCCTCTGCTACAGCACTTCATCATCCAAATGGATGAGCCTTTTATATTCTAAAAATTGACTGCATTTTCAATATTATGAAAAACAGTTACTACTCAAATTACGTTTTCCCAGAAATAATTATAAAATGACTCTGATTATAACATTAGTTTAGTGCAATGTTTATGATGATTATGGAAAATTTAAATTTAGATTGTTTAGAAAGAACTGCTATTTTTTGAAAGCAAGTTATAACCCAGAGTGATCTTAAATCTATAGTATTTGGTCCTTCAAATAAATTTCCACTAAATAGTAGAGAGTAGAAAAATAATGTTCTATATCTTACCTGCTCTTTATAATGTCTTTATGAATCTTCATAAACATTTAAAGAATTCACTGTAAACCCCTAAAATCAGGCAAAGACGTCCACTATTATTTTTTTACTAAAATTTTCACCATGTAGTATATAATTGATATAGAAATACAACAATGTGCCTATTAGCATAAAGGTGGTGATTTATGCAAAATCAAAGATAGACTTGAAGACAGGATGTTGAATTTAGAGTTGGCATTGCTCTAGCAAGAGTTTATAAAATGATGAGGCTCATGCTTGCTCATTTTTTAGGAATCAGCTCATGAAGGAATCTCTTCCTGTTAGACTCTTCTTGACCCAAATCCTCTTCCCTGCTACTCTTAGTACACTTGAAATATATATATATATATATAAACAACATCATCTACTATAATCATTGATTTACTTATTGGTCTCACCAATCACCAATCATCAGTGCCTAATGTAAGAAGAGATACAATAATACTTGTTGACTAAATATGTGATTTTGTCATAGTTGGTACAATTTCTAGGGCTTTGTTGGTAATGTTGACTCTGCTAATATAATCCTTCTCATCACTTTGTTTTTGTTCTCCCAATGTGGATTTGTGGAACATTTTGCTTTTCATACCACATGGGAGAAAGGACAGACAGGTACTTGCCCAAGACACTCTATAGCATGTAGACGCAGACCTTCCTTTCAATTCCTCACCCAAGCCCTTCCTCCATATAAAGACACTTTGTTTTCCACTCAAACTGCATTCAGACTTAACCGTGATTCTTCTCCCTAGGTGGAGCTGAAAGAATGGGTTTCACTCTGATTGATAGTGATTTCTGAGCATATCATTTGGATATAGCTTTGTTCATTAAAATGTCTTTAGTAAAGGGTACAGGACACAGGAATGCTGGTGAATGCTGAAGCCAGAGTATTTGGAGGGATTTAGTTTTACTTGGAATATTTGCTCCACTGGATTAAATTCTACCTAGGTTCTTGGCTTGCCTCTATCTAATTATTTTTCAATTGTATTCTTAATGATGCCTTAATGATTGAGAATTTTTTTTTTCTATTGCATTCTATCTTCCTCTTGCATAGCTTTAATCTCAAGTCACAGTTTTTCCATGCAATATCCATTCTGCTTTTTTATTCTTACGTTACAACCATTAAATATGCTAAGTTTACTATTAGAAAAAATATTGTAAATCAAATGCCTGATTATGAAATAACTTCTTCTTTAAATTTCCTTTAGAGGCAAGATTGAAGTAACCTAAGAATGACCTCAAGTTAAATGAAAAAGTGTGGTGTTATCAATTTACGTCTCACATGGCTCTACCCAGAAACCAATAAAATCCTAACGAGTAGCACATAGGTGATTTTCACCCACAGATTATGGGTTTAGTTCTGAAATAAACAGTGAAGGAGGATATTTTTTTTCCTTAATGAACTTGTATTAAAATAGATGCAACCAAAACGGATGGTGTTATATGGGGTGAGTTGAAAAGAATCTTTATATGTTAAGTCAGCAAACACAATTAAGAAATGACATGATTCTTCCATATTTTAAACTCTCCATTTACTTTAATTAAGCTCACACTGCGAAATCTTATTTTTTTTCTTGTTAAAGATATAATAAAAATGGTGAATTAAAAAGTAGGATCCACCTTCCTTCTTTTATTTTTTGAGGGAGGGGAATGAGGGAATTAGAATGGAAAATCTGGAAATATGTGGTTTAAAATTTATATTTAGTATAGCCCCAAATTTATTACGGATAACTGTGTTAAATGTTCTATAAAAATAAATAAAAGATATTAAAAGGTGAAATGCAAATAACAGATAAAGAGCCTCAGTTTGATTCCCCAGTCACAATGTCTGGCAGCTAACTCTGCCCAACACAATGAACAAGCCATGCATCACTGGAGAAGAGCAGATATATGTCAGTCAGGCATGTTCATATGGTGGAGAGAAAGTGATAACATTAACACATTTACACAATATGATCCTGCCTATTAAGACCCACTTTTCCTTTCAAACTCCTCCATCAGATGGTATTGTGTGAATGTGAGCACCACTGTTAAATAATTCTTCATTCAGGCTGTCCTAGTTGCCCACAAAAGGTTCTTTGAAACAATAGAATAAAGGTAACAACCCTCTCTTTTATTAGTTAGACTCAATAATTAAACACATTATTTTGATAAGAAATGAACATCCAAATGCAACTTAGAAGCCTCAAAATATAATATTAAATTGTTAGATAGGTCTCTTATGACACTCAAATGATTGAAAGAACTTTAAAAAATCCCCTCTCTGAATAGAAGGATTAACACCTATACAATATATCAAATCCACACTAATGACACCATAAACTTTAAGACAAGTAACTAGCTATTGATAATTAAAAATTCCTTTTAGCTAGCCCTCCAAATTGGGTGGAAAGACTAATATAACATGATAATATAGAACCAATACAAAATAATATACATAGGCAAGGACTAAATTGTATGATGTACTAAAAATGCCATGGGTTTTCAAAAGAGGGCATTATTAATAAAGGATCAATCAATAAATCTTTCATGGAAGACAGAAGTTTGTATTTTAACTTGAATATTTAACCTTTGAATTGGTAAAAATTTATATTCATACAAGGATAAAAATGAGCATAAAGTTAATGGAAGTAGGAAAGTGGGTTTTTCTGGGGATTTTTTTTGTGAGGAAGATTAGCCCTGAGCTAACATCTGTTACCAATCCTCCTCTTTTTGCTGAGGAAGATTGGCCCTGGGCTAACACCCGTGCCCATCCTTCTCTACTTGATATGGGACGCCACCACAGCATGGCTTGATAGGTAGTGCGTTGGTCCCTGCCTGAGATCTGAACTGGCAAACCCCAGGCTGCCAAAGTGGAGCACACAAACTTAACCACTATGCCACTGGGCCAGCCCCTAGTAGGAGAGTGTTTTTGATGGAAGAGAAATGATAATAATCTGATGAAGACAGAAATGTCTGTTAGGCAGCAATGGATGAAAGGTAGCATGGGATAAGATTATTCTAATCATTGGAAACCAGGTAGAGAATATTAGACCTATGTTTGTAACCAGAAAGTAATTCATGGTTTTGGAAGGATTAAATTAGTGGGTTTTTTTTTTTAGAAAAAACGAGCATTTAATAAATATTTGCATGACATGTAGACATGATGGGTTGGAAGAGGCTGGTAGAAGAGGCTGGAGTCAGGGAGAGTATTTGAAGGGGCTACTGAAGGCATCCTGTTTTGTTCAGTTTGGTAGCAATAAGAATGAAAAAGTCAGAGTGACACACAGAATTTGGTGCCCTACTAAATACATGTAATAAATGAGAGAAATTGATCAACATTTCAAATTGCAAATTTGGGTGACAAAGAGAAAATAATCTCAATGGGAGAAATAGCATATTTAATATAATGTACAGGAGGTCTTGAATATGCCCTTGTTACACCTGTGAAGCAATCTGTGTTATGGTCGGTCATTCCCTAGATTTATATCAAATTCTTGTTTTAGATCCACTGGTCAATGGTCAATGAAGTTCTATCAACTTCACTTAAGTTCCTGTGTGCTGGGACCACCAATATTCCTGAATTCTCCTTAAAGTTAATCTATTAATGCCATCCGTAGCTTTTCTCTTTGCCAAAGAAACGACCATTTGAATGTATTAGTGTAGCTTAAGGATATATTAATTTACATAAATATTTGTGAAATATTATTCTAGGTTAAATTCTCTGCTAGATACTGAAGACAAGGTTTACATGCTATTTTAATAAGCAAAAGGAATAAAGGTATTAGAAAGATATTTCAATCAAGCTGGTTATCTGTCCTACCACTAACATACTCAAGAAGAAGAAATGCAAAATACTTCTATAAATCATAGATTCTTTAACCAGCATCAGGAACACTTATGGCTCTTGACCCTCAAAAATAGATTGTCTAATTAATTTTGGCCTCTCTTTTCCATAATAAAATTTTTAAAAGATATACATTTGCATTCTAGAAATTGTTGCCCATCCATCAAGGCATGGAATGATGGGACATTAAAATCCTGTACTCTGCAGGCAAAGGTGTTGATTAGAAAATCACAGGAGTCTATACATTGTCCAGTGGATGACTTACATACAGTTAAAAACACATTTTAGGGGGCCAGCTCAGTGGCGCAAGTGGTTAAGTGCATGCACTCTGCTGCGGCGGCCCAGGGATCGCCAGTTCGGGTCCTGGGCAAAAGCACCTACACACGGCTTGTTAAGCCATGCTGTGGCGGCGTCCCATATAAAGTAGAGAAAGATGGGCATGGATGTTAGCCCAGGGCCAGTCTTCCTCAGCAAAAAAAAGAGGAGGATTGGCATCAGATATTAGCTCAGCGCTGGTCTTCCTCACAAAAAAAAAAAGAAAAAAAATAATAAAAACACATTTTAGAATTTATTAGCTCTACAAAAATTTCATAAAGATAAAAAGGAAAACAAAAAGAAAAATTCCTCAGCTTTACAATCCAGAGCAGATCCTACAAAACATTGAATCTCTGGGTCATAGAGAATATGGTGTGACAACCAAATGAGGCACCATGAAGACAAGGCAGAACTGCAGCCCAACAGGGAAAGACAAGACAGAATTAAAACTAGTTGTTTTGTGGAGACCACTGAAAGATAGCAACTACCTTTAACTGCACTTGAATAAAGACCAAATTTAAGATTACATTTGAAACACTGACGAGGCCAACTGTAATAATTGTCTTCAATCAGTAATAGGTTACTGCTATTAGAAAATACACATCTGGCATAAGTTAGTGCAGAGCAAGAAGAGGACACGGAAAATGGCCAATAAAAAGAGAAACGCAGATTCAATATTATAAAAGTTATTCTTTTCTTTTATTATTTTTTATTATTTTTTTTTGTGAGGAAGATCAGCCCTGAGCTAACATCCGTGTTAATCCTCCTCTTTTTGCTGAGGAAGACCGGCTCTGAGCTAACATCTATTGCCAATCCTCCCCCTTTTCTTCCCCAAAGCCCCAGTAGATAGTTGTATGTCATAGTTGCACAGCCTTCTAGTTGCTGTATGTGGGACGCAGCCTCAGCGTGGCTGGAGAAGCGGTGCGTCGGTGCACGCCCGGGATCCAAACTGGGGCCACCAGTAGCGGAGCGTGCGCACTTAACCGCTAAGCCATGGGGCCGGCCCTAAAAGTTATTCTTTTAGCAACATTAACCTGAGAGTCTTCCAGGGCTCTAAGAGAGAGGGGCCAGTGAACTCCAATGGGTATTATTTCTAGATAACTGCATGTTAGGTTTAAATTAACTCTATTGCTAATGATATATAGTTATTTCATAGTGTGAATTTGGGCACTACTTATAACTCAGATTAAAGAAAATACTCCACGTATTTTTTAAAAACCTGTACATGGTCAACATTTTAAATTCTGATTCTCAGGTAGCGAGCCAGGTAAGCACCATCCTTTTTGGAATGTTTTGTAATAATAGGAAAATGTTTCCTTTTTTTTTTTTTTTTTTACAAAATGCATTCAAGGGAGATTTCTTGAGACCTTTAATATGGATTTTCCCCCTGAAATTACTTAATAACAATTATCAAAAATAGGTTCATGCCCTGAGTAAAAAGAAACAATTAACTAGTTTAAGATAACTAATTCCTACATCTTGTATACTTTTCAGTGACTCCATATATATATGCCAATATTCCTTTGGCTGTCTGCCAAATAATGAGCTGCTGGGTTTTTTTAAGGTTAGCCATATTATCATTACTCAGAATACTATAAGCACTGAGTTCTATATTGGATAGCATATGCTCTCCTAATTACTTTCAACACAAACATTTTAGTTTGACCTGCCCACAAATTGAATTTCAGAAAGTATTTGCCTGTTAATTTTCTTTCTGATGAATTGTTTTAGATTGCCTTTTAAAATTCTTTATAAATCACCAATGTTTGGTAGGTACTTTAATTTTAAAAACTTGTTAATTAGTGCTAT
The DNA here is from genome assembly GCF_020826845.1 of Diceros bicornis minor. Lineage (NCBI taxonomy): Eukaryota > Metazoa > Chordata > Mammalia > Perissodactyla > Rhinocerotidae > Diceros > Diceros bicornis. Next base: position 79,833,489 of record NC_080740.1, on the reverse strand, counting down.
CATAGAAATTCTTGTGCATTATGTCATACTTAGCAATACATAATGGCTGAGAAGTAATGGAAACCTAGAAGAAGTATGTTAGATCTTCTACACATAAGAAACAGAAGAATACTAAGATTAAAGAAGAGGTTCTGGGTTGGGGCAAGAGAGTAGAAATGATGAGAAATCTAATATAAAAGGAAACTTATAAACTGGCTGAGTTCTGCCATATTACTTTCTCCTCAGATGGATACCATTTTAATTGAACCCCTTTTATACGCAAATCTTAAAGGTGTCATTTGGCCCTTGAGACACAAAATTTTGATAGTTTTCTCTTAACTATTTGAGTTGGATTGTTTGCATGATTGAAGCTGGTTTCATTGGAAAAGTGAAACAGCACATTCCATAATCAAATAACACAGAATGTTTGGGTAGAGGAAAATTTGGATAAAGGCACAGAAGGGAAAGGAAAGCATTTTAACATGTTCATATTCATTTAAATTTCAAGATAAAACTAAATTTTTTGTCAGTTTAAGGAAATTATTAACCCAAAGGTAACTAATCCATTTATGTGGTCAATTTCTTAGATGGAAGAAATATCGATGTCAGTAAAAGAAGTTATAATCCATGGAGGTAAGGGGTGAAAGAATCTTTCTACCACATGTATTATGCTTCACAGAATCACAAACAAGTAAGAATTTAAAGGACTTACAGGGCACCAAATCTATTCTGCCATTTTGCTTTTTCTTATCTTAAACATACCTGTATTAAAATAAATCAAAATGTTCTAGAATGGCTGTGTAAGGAGCTTGACAAATCCTTTCTTCATAGAAAAACAGATAAAACTGGACAAAATTGTCAAAAACAACAATTTTCAGTCTCTGGAAATTAAACAAAAGGTATATAAAAAAATTGGAAGCATTTATTCACGAGAATCTACTGAAGCTCAGTAAGAACAGTGGGAGTCTGTGGTATTTACACAAGGGGCTGTCACACACCTGCCCTGACCTCCTAGCTCCATGTTACAGAAGTTCTATAAAACAGGACAGGTAGGGCAGCCCATGAGGATCTACAGTTCCCATACTCTCCCCCCAGCTCCAGGGTGTAGAAGTCCTACTCCAGGCTTTGCCAGGGCAGCCTGTGAGGACGAGTGGCTCCCATCCTCTTGACAGCTCCAACCCTGTGCTGCAGAGGTTCTGCCCACGGTAGGCATGGCAAGCTATGAGAAATAGTCAGCTAAGTGACCTTGCCTGAGGGGGTTGACTTTATTTGCAGAATAGAATGGAAAAAATTTTAAAGTTTTCAAAGTTTTTTGGCAACACAACTAACCGGAGTGTTGCCAAAAACCATAGAGATCCTTGTCGTTATTAACCAGGGAAGGCTAACACCTGCATGATAGGAGCAGAAACAAACAAAACAGCAGACAAGCCAGAAATTTCACAGGGAGACACAGAGACAGTGATAGCCAAAAGGACCCTGCCGAGATTATACATATGCCTGGTGGTCTAGAAAGCTATGTACCTACACAAAACTATGCCCATGCAGGAACAATGGAAGAGGGTACTAGTAAGCCCCTAGACATTGGCTGAATGCACACCAGACTTGTAAACACTTTGAACTTTAAAAGTACCCCCAAGACCCACACAGATCTATTGGCATTGCATAGAAGCCTTATTGGCTCAGAAGGCTTAAGCATGACTTCTGGTCAATCATTGGCTGACCACTAAGTTATGGTGACTTAGGAATCTGGACTTAAGTGTTTTGGGTTTTTTTAAACAAAAATCTGAACAATGATATCAGAGGCTGCACATTATGGGAAAAAAAAGACTTCACAGAATTCATTAAATAAGTCTCTAAACAAACAAACATAAAGTAGCAATGGCAACCAACTCTGGGGGATGAGGATCATAATCCAGAGTTGTGACAATATATTATATAAAATGTCTCAAAAATTATGAAATATGCACATGAAAGCATATGTGATCCATATAGTCAAAAAATGTGGGCAGTAAAAATTGCCTTTGAAGGTATCTAGATGTTGGGCTTAGTAGACAAATACTTCAAATCAATTATTATAAATATGGTCAAAGCACTAAAAGAAATTGTTTAAAGAATGAAAGGAAGGTATGATATTAACCTAGCAAATAAAGAATATCAATAAAGAGATAGAAATTATGAAAAAAAAAGCAAACAGAAATTCTTGAGTTGAAAATAAAATAACTGAAGTGAAAAATTTATGAGAGGGAGTCAACAGTAGATTCAATCATAAGAAAATTCAGTGACCTTGAAGATAGATCAGTAGAGGTATAATCATGTGTCACTTAATGATAAGGATACATTCTGAGAAATGCATCGTTAGGTGATATTGTCTTTGTGTGAACATCATAGAGTGTACTTACACAAACCTAGATGGTATAGCCTACTACATACCTAGGTTATATGGTACTAATCCCATAGGACCACTGTTGTACATATAGTCCGTCATTGACTGAAATGTCATTATGTGGCACATGATTGTATGCCAATATGAGATACAAAAAGAAAAAGAAATAAAATGCACAGAGATCTGTGGGACACAATTAAGCAAACTGACATATGTATAACAATAGTGTCAAAATGAGAAGAGAGAGAGAAAAGGGCAGAAAAAATGCTCGAGGAAATAATGGCTAAAAGCTTTCTGAATTAGATGAAAAACTTTAACATCTAAAAAGCTTAACAGACTCCATTAAGATAAACAGAGAGAGAGATCCACACCTAGGCACATCACAGTTAAACAGTTGAACAATAAAGACAGAGAAAATCTTGAAAGCATCAAAATTATGCAAAACTGAACCCCATTAACAGCTGACTTCTCATCAGAAACAATAGAGGCCAGGAGGCAAGGGTCAGGATGACATTTGAAATGATGAAAGAAAAAAACAAAAGAAAACAAAAGACAACTGTCAACCAAGAATCCAGCAAACCATCTTTCAAAAATAAAGGCAAAAAAGTGACATAACCAGATAAACAAAGACTGAAAGAATTAGTTGCTGGCAAATCTGCCTTACAAGAAATACTAAAGGAAGTTCTTCAGGCTGAATGCAAGTGACACCAGATAGTAACTCAAATCTATATGATGAAACAAAGAGTCCCAGTAAATGTAATTATAAAGGGAATTATAAAATCCATTATAATTATATATTCTGTTCTCCATTTTTCTCTTAACTGATTTTTCATTGCAAAAAACAATATCTATAAAATTGTATTATTGAAAAAATTATATTATTAAACTTAGATATAAAGATGTAATTTATATGAATTAATAGCACAAAGGAAGGAAGAGGGAGTGAAGTTATATTTGAGCAAGAATATGCCAAGTGGTAATTAAATATTCAGAAGAACAAGGTCTATTTAAGTCTTTTGCCCATTCTTTAATTGGTCTTCTCATTCATTCACTCACCTGCCCTATCCATATTGGCCAGTTGATAGTCCTGGTACAAGCCAAGCTCCACCTTGCCTTAGGGCTTTCACTTCCTGATACCTCTGCCTGATGCACTAGGAGATCTTCAGAATTTCTCATGGACAGCTAAATCACTTCATCCAGGACTCTTCCAAAAAGTCATTCACTAGGTCTCACCTTTACCATTTTATCTAAAATAGTATTCCAAATCCTCTTTCCATCATTTTCTAATCCCATTAGATACATATTTTAGAAATATTCAGACTCACAAAACAAATCAGTCATTATAAATCCTATCAGGGAAGAAAGAAAAACCTGATACAGAAATTATATTTCTAATAGCAATTATTTGAATTTACTTTGATTCATTTATTACTAAGAAAATATAAGTATCTATCCATAATTTATCTCAATATTTGCTTTTTATTTTTCCTGAATTATATTGATACCTTATTTTTTAATCACTACGATGAGTTTGCTTTTTTCTCTAACAGTACCTTCTATGCCCAATGACTAAATGGTATAATTTAGGATGTAGCAGGCATTTGAGATGATAACTCATTACATGACAAGTACCAGCCAAATTGCTTGAGTTTCTTAGGAATTTCTGAGAGCTCCATCAAGAAACCAAAACAGCCTATAAACTCTAGTCTATTACATGAAGCCCTGAGTCCCATTTAGAGGTAGGCAGCTTAGCTTTGAGCTGCAGCTACAATTCTTCTTTATAATCTTTTCCAAGTCAAAGGCCCTGGGTTTCCTAACGTGTAACTAATTCCTGAAAAAGATAACACAGGAATGTGTGTGTCTGGGCTTAGAAAATGTCTTCTATAGTATGCTATGTGAAATTAAGAAATCAGCAACAAATACCAATTACAGTCTAACTTGAGCTGATATCTTAATATCATTAAATAATTTAGTCAGGCTGAAAGGGATTTAATAGTATCATCTCTACATTAAGCCCTGGTCAAAGAATGGGGGAAGTTATCATAAATACACAATCCTAATATTTAAAGAATTTTAATAGAATAAAATACACTTAAACTTAAAACCATACTTAATGAAACTTAATTATCTTTTAGCTGTTCAAAAGACACGAGAATTTCACAGGGTTTTGGGTTTATTATAGACATCAATTATCATTGCACTGATAAGTATGAAGGAACCAGCTAATAGGGAATTATGGTTAATAGGAAGCCAGAAAAACTAATTCTTATAGATCTTTAATTTTGAATAATTTTGAAAGAAAGACTTCCAAAAGTCAATCAGTACAAAGCATGAAAAAATAGAGGAGGGTAAGAGTGTATAATGGCCATTACTACCTTGGTTTAAATGCAATAGAAAGATAAAGAAAACAAAAAAAGAAATACAGCATAAATTTGCCTTTCTATTAGATGAGTGATTCTAAACGGGGGGTGATTTTGCCTCCCAGGGGACTTTTGATGATGTTTAGAGACATTTTTGGTGTCACAACTTGAGGGTGCTATAGGACAGCCTCTCAGAACAAAGAATTATAAGGCCCAAATGTTAGTAGTTTTAAGGTTGAGAAAGCCTGTATTAGGACACTTAAAATGTTAAAGAATAAATATAATGTTGTATATTATATTTTATCTATCTGCAATTTACAAAAAAGAATTATAGTAAATGTGGAAAATTCTAGATCTTTGTTGGAAAGATAATCAAGTAATACTGCAGACATTAAAAACTTAGATCCAAGCATAACTTTCTCTGAAGGTTAAATTCTTTTTAACTTCACCCAAATCGAGAAGGAATTTGTGTCCTGAGAGATTATAAATTCTGGTCATCGCTGACACGTTTCCCTATCTGTTAGAGAATATACAACAACTGCTGGTCAGGAATGTATCCCCTGCCAATTTTCCCTCTTCCTCTACCTCAGCTCATTTTATTTGGCTTGATAGAAATAAAGTAGACACAGACAGGTTGTACATGTGGAGGGAGAAAAAGAGCTGGAAAGAAACTGAAAAGCTAAACAACTATGATGCCAGTCTACACCAAACATAGTATGCCAGAACTCTAAGGAGCCACCCGTTAGAAATGCTGACAGTGCTGACTCCTATGACAGTCTTTGATATAGTGAGTTTCCATAGTTACGCTCTCAAATTTTGAAGGCAATTGTGAACTTTATCCCAAAGTTTTTATCTTCTAGTTAAAATAGGTATGTTTATTTCCAAATTAGTGCTTTCCAAAATGTTTGGATATTATGTCAACCTATCTTTCATTCTCTAATAGTGTCTCCTTTCCTAGAGGTATTACAGGGATTTTTTAATATTTAAATAAAGTAAATATCTGTTTGTTCCTGGGAGTTTAACGACACAAATTGAGATAAACGGAAATAACTTAGGTAATGAAAGATTATACTTTTGAATCACTATGTTAACATATCATCATACCTGAGAATATAACAATTAAATATTTTTGGAATAATTTTTCACTTAAATTCTGTAGAGCATTGCTATATTATCCACATAATTAATATTTATCTTTAATTCTATCTTTAGCATTTTCCTTTTAAGAGTTATGTCATATAGAGGAAAGATGATCACATTTGCCTTAGAAAAAACAGGGTTACTCTTGATCCCCTGGAGCCTTCCTGGCACCGAGAGGACACTATGGCTCCCCCTTCAGAATATGGCTTTGTCACAGGCACAGACAGAACTGGCTTGGGGTGTTCTTGGCCAAGGGTATTGTGGGCTTTCTGGCCTTTTTCTGGGTCCAGAGGATCCCAGAGCCAATTTACTCCTCCCCTACCTTCATGGACAATTCACCTCCACCCAAATTGTGCTCAAACCTTTTCCTCATATGAAAAGGCTAATCAAGGACGCTGAGTCAGCCTTGATCACACAGGCAGACAGAGCCTGTCCTGGATCTGGCCCTGTCAAGGGAACTGGTGCCTTGCTGTTCTCATCACTTCTTCCCAGTCCCACTATTTATGCTTCTAAAATAAACAGAACTTCATCACAAAAGAACAACAATAAAAAAAAAAAAAAACACTTTCATTCAAATTTTTTGATATACATGAGTTATTAAATTCTTCTTAGATCCACTCTCTTGGGTTATAAAGTGAAGGTATTAATAATAACTACTCTAACAATCTCAAAGTTATTTTCAGGTTCAAAAAACATATCACATATTATCTTCAAATTCCATCATCTCTTACCCCATTCTCACTTTCTCTCATTTGATGACTTATACATCTGTCTACTTTACATCTTCAATTGGATGGTAACAGATATTCCAAACTCAACATGTCCAAAATTGAACTTCTGATCTTTCCTCCAAATTTATTCTACCTACAGCCTGTCCAATCTCACTTGATTATAATAATCCTTTTAGTTTCTTGGAGATATACTTCACTTCTCTCATTCACCTCCCAAATCTAACCTGTCAGGAAATATTGCTTGCTTTATCTTCAACATACATCTAGAATATGACCTGTATAATCGTTATGGGTGGAATTGTGTCTCCCAACAAAGAGATATTCAAGTCTTAATCCACAGTGCCTCAGAATATACCTTATTCAGAAACAGGGTCTTTACAGATGTCATCCAAGTTAAAATGAGGCCATTAGGGTGGACCCTAAGCAATATGACTGGTGTCCTCATAAAAAGGGGAAATTGGGAGACAAAGACAGACACCCACGGAGAAAAGACGGTCATGTGAAGAAGGAGGATTGAAGTGATACAACTACAAGGCAAAGAACACCAAAGGTTGCAGGCAATCCAACAGAATCTGGAACAGGCAAGGAATGATCTTTCCCCTACAAGTTTCAAAGGGAACATTGCCCTACCAATACCTTGATTTCATACTTTTGGCCTCCAGAACTGTGAGACAATAAATTTCTGTTGTCATGAGCCACCCAGTTTGTGGTACTTTATTATGGCAGCCCCAGCAAACTAATAAAATCTCGACCATAATCTCTCATTTGGATGATTGTTCTAACCTCCTAACTAGTCTCTCTGCTTCTACTCTTGTACTACTGAAGAATGATCTTTTAAAACATAAGCCAGATTATATTTTCCTGTTTAAAACCCCAAAGCAAGCATTTTACAATATCCTAAAGGCTATATAATGTTATGGTCTCCCCACCACCATTCTGACCTCATCACGTTGTTCTTTCCCACTCCTCCATTCTAACCACACTGGCCTCTGTCTGTACTTAAGGTGACCAACTATACTGGTTTGCTTGGAGCTGAGTATATGGGACATTCAGTGTTAAATCAACACAATTCCAGGCAAACTGGGAAAGTTGGTCACTCTATTGCTGTTCATTGAATAGGCTAGACACCTTTCTGCAAGAAGATCTCTGATCTAGAAGTTTGCTCTGGCTAGAATGAGAGTTTAAAGAAGATACCTAGATATCCACTTTAATAACTCCCTCAACTACTTAAAGCCTTTGCTCAAATCTCACCTTCTTCATGAAGCCCACACTGTTCATCCTATGTTAATTGTGCTCCTCCTTCCTATGCTCCCAATCCTCCTATCCTGCCCTAAGTTTTCTTTTTTCCATCATACAAATCACTTTCTAATACATCACATATCATGTATAATTGAACATGTCATATATCATACAATTTACTTATTTATTATAGCTAACAAATCCATACACTAAACTGTGAATTTACAGTGATATAGTATTTTACACCAGGGATTATTTTCTATTTACACTCCTTCCCTTTATTTTGGGATTTAAAAAAATTATCAGTATATGTGCATTTCCTACGCTCTTCTGAGGGATAAGATACTATTCTTTATTTCATTCTCTTATACACTCTTTATATTCACTGTCTTTGTTTTCAATACACATTTATACACATAGACTCACACTCACATTTGCTTAGCATCTTCATATAGCTGTTTAAGATCTCTACATGCATCGTGCATTGATTGGGCTGGGTGCTAGGTTAAATATTGGGGATTAAAGTATAAACATGACATAGCCCCTGCTTTCATGAATAGGTGTTCTTATAAATAAATAGAAGCTTAATGTATTAAATCTTTTAAGGATTATTTGAATTTTAAAAGAGATGGTCATAAGAAAACAGTGTCTCAACTCAAAGGAATGTGCTTCTATTAGAGTTTGGTAGGTTAGGAGGTTATTTTAGGGATTCCTAAAATGCTAAGGAATAAGCTAATAATACTTAGGATTTAGTCTGGGTTAGGAACCCATGTTCTAGGGTCAAGACGGCTTTTGTTTAAAACCTACTCCGCTATTTATTAGCTCTATGAATTCAGGTATATAAAGTTCTTTGAGCTTCTGCTTTCCCATCTGTGAAACGAAGTCAATAACTATAACTCTTTCTGCCTCACAGCACGTGACACAGTGCCGAACACATAGTAATTGCTCAGTAAATGCTATTGATCATTATAGAAATACATGAAATGTGCCAATTTTTTTTACTTTAATATTTAGGTCTTATTAAAATTTTCTAAATGCCTTTGGCTGGATTGTGATATTGTTCATACGTGTATGGGCACACACACATCCATGTGCACATGCGTGTGTTTCCTTGTAGTTCAGGACTGGGAAAGAACTCAAAGATATGCAGACGCAAAGCACACCTGGGTTTCAGAACAAGTTCACATCCTGTTTTTCGTGTATGTGCAAGAAGGGCTGATTTAGTTTGGAGATAGCATTTGTAAATGTAGTGGTATGTCTTAAGGACTCAAATCAAAATCCTTGTGATGTCAGAAAGGATGTGGATTAGTTACCATGTATGCCACAAGTGCTATCACTAGGACAGCGCCTTGAAGCGATAAAGTTGCTATACATCTCTTTTTGAGTATACGAGTTTCTCTTAAATCTCTGGTGAGCATCTCCTGAACATGTCAGACGGTGTTCCGTGTATAAAACCATGTACAGATCTCTTTTATATGTCTATCTTCCAGGAATCACTATATATTCCTACACCTCACAGTTCATATAAGCTTCCAAGTGCATGAACAGGTGTTCTTTCATTCATTTGTCCCTTGTGTGAAATTTTTGGTCTTACTAGAGGAAACAGAATTTTAGGAAATTTAAAAAAGCAATTTTTTACACATGGATAGGAACTACAAAAATAGAGAAATACTCAACTTCTATTTCCAAAATATTTCATATTTAGTCTGGAGAAAAGTCTTTGAGTAATTACTGAATGAGTTCATTGTTTTTTCCAGGCTAAGGTTCACCTTTTTTGATATTATACGAGTTGTATTACAAATTTAAAAACTATTAGGGCAAAATGATGGTTCCAAGTTTCCTTATTTCTTTATAATTTCTACTTTCAATTTACTGTATTGATAATCCAACAATTAATAAAATATTAGTCACTGAAGGAAAGCACTTATGTTACATTTTAAACATATGATTGTGTATATCTTAAGACAAAGGCATTAAGACAGTAATTTTATACATGGTTTTGTTTCCACCTAGCAAATTTTTAACTTGCATAAAGCCATTTTCCCTAACATACAAGTAGTAACTACTACAACATGCTTAATAGTCTAGAAACTTTGAGAACGTTGTTCATAACTAAAAACAATAATGAGACTATCTCCACCTAAATTTCTTCTGTACAATTGCAATAAGATTAAACTGTACCAAGTGGTATCTCTAATGTGTCTACCCCAGTGGGTATTTGTGGTGTTTAATGCTTCTTGGTAATAGCAAGGCATGTGAAATACGGCCACTATCTCTTTTGGCACATATTGTTCATTCATTTTAAAATATAAAAAGAGAATTATCTTGCTCATCATGTAGGTTATCATTGCAGAATTTTTTTAAGCAGGTTGAGTAAATAATAAAGTTTAGGAAAATCATTCTCCCATTTAAGTAATTTGTGCAATTCATACTCACCTACTAAGTACCATAAAATATTCTTGGTGATGGGGACTCCGTGATAAACAAGGGCAACAAAATTGTTGTAAGTAGTTGCATGTAGTACATGCTAAAAAAAAATCACCACAAGGGCAGATTGTGACAGAGAGTGCCAAAGGTATACGGTTGGAATATCTAATTGATTTGTAGTTGCTCATGGAATATCTCTTTAATATGGTGACAAATTAGGTGAATCATGAACATTGAGAAAGGGTCAGACATGGTAAAATATGTAGACAGCGCTAGTAGAGTGCAAAGATTCAGAAGACAGGAACATCCTGGACTTACTGAAACAAAAGAGAAAAACAGACCACTGTGGCTAAGACATACTGTGGAAGGAGAGAAGTATGAGTAGATGTTGGAGGGTAAGTTAGAGACATATAATAAAGGACTATGTAGACCAGGGTAAGCTCTTTTCTCTTCACCAGCAACAACATCTCTTGAAGCTTAGTTGGTGTAAACTTTCTTGTCTGAGTAGTGCAGTGGATTTGGAGAGAATAGGTCAACACAGACTTAAACTGAGCTCATAGATTTAGGCAATTATTTTTTGTCATAGTATATGAATAATTTCTTCAATTGAGATTTTGAGAATAAATACAATCTTCAATAAAACATCTTTTAGTGATAACTGTACTGGAATATTTACTACTTGGATTCTGAATTTGGTTGAATAGTGCCCCGCCCTGAAAAAAAATTCTCATCCTACTGGAACGTCTGAATGTAGCTTTATTTGAAAATAGGGTCTTTGCAGATATAATTAGTTAGGCTAAGATGGTGTCATACTAGGTTAGGGTGGACCCTAAATCCAACGACTGGGGGTCCTTATAAGAAGAGAGGCCACACAGAGACATACATAGGGAAGAATACCATGTAAAGATGGTGGCAGAGATTGGAGCGATGCAGCTGCAAGCCAAGGAATGCCAAGGTAGCCACCAGAAACTAGGAAGAAGCAAGGAAGGATTTTCCCGCAGAGCTTTCAAAGGGAGCATGGCCCTGCTGACACTTTGATTTCAGATGTCTAATTTCCAGAACTATAAGAGAATTAATTTCTGTTGTTTTCAGCTACCAAGTTTATAGTAATTTGTAATAGCAGCCCTAGGAAACTAACACAGACCATAGCTAAGACAATAATAGCTAAGATTCTAGCTACAGCATGTATCACCAGGGTTCTCTCTTTCTTCCTGTTGGACTCAGACAATCGGAGACAGCAGCAGATCAGAGGATGGGCAGCAAGAACTTGGGGCATTTTTCCTTTGCTTTCTTCCTTTTTCAGCTTTATATATAGTTTATATATAGTTCTGCCAATGACTTTATCTCTCCAACCACAGCTCCTATCTGGCAGCCTATACTGCAGCTCTCACTGGCTCTTGCGACATCACAGCCTCTTCCCTTGTCCCTTCAGCCTGGAGTGATAACAGCTACCCTTAGTTGTTTGTCTCTAGATGCTTCACTAGGCTAGTTCCTCCTCACCTTTCTTTGTTGTATTTCTCACTATCTGAAATTTTACTCATCCTTTTTATGTATTTATTTGTTATCTATTTTCTTATTAGAACATATTTTCCATTAGATCTGGATCTTGTCTGTTCATTGCTGTATTCCTAGCACCTAGAACAGTACCTGGCACATATAGAAGCTCAAAATACTTGTTGAATGAAAAAACATTACTGAATGAAAAAGAAATCCAAATGTCACAAACCATCTTAAAAAGTGAAATGGCCACAAATTTATTGCTGCTTTACAGGAGATTATATATATATATATATACACAATACATATATACACACACACACATTGATGGGTTATACATGTAAGAGCTTGATGCCTTGGTAAACTGACTCAAAGAAATTAAACAATGTTGCCACATAGCAGAAAATTTTCACATAGTAAAAGGGGGAACTGTGACATAAAATCTAATCTATTGGATCTAATTCAGTGTTCTTTCTGGTGACAGGGGCATGGCTAGGCTTGATGGCTCAATATCTACCAAAGTTCTTAAGTAACTATACTTACTAAGTGTCCCAATTTAAACTCAAATTTACAGCATCCTGGATATATTATTTAGATTACAATGGATTTCTTATTGGTAGAATCTTGATTATAATGTCCATGTAATAAATGCCCCAATACAGCTTATTTCATTATTGCTAAAAAAAACTGCACAATTAAAGCAAAAGTGAATGCTGAAATTTCAACACTTTTATGCTTTTAAATAGCACCACAACAAAAATGCTCTGATAATAAAACAGAATTTATGTAAAGTAACACATGGACCATTTGGTTATATTTGACTTCTTAATGTATTCCAAAGGCATCTATTGCCTCAGGGAGACAGGATATTTGTATAGAGGAAAAGTAATAACCTAGAGAAGAGCAAACAACAGGGGAAATTCCATTTATGGTTGAGGATAATGATCAGATGATACTATAACCCCAACCATCTCAGAGAGATGATTTAAGGAAGGAAAAGAAACATAATTGGTCAAGGGTAAATAGCAGTGCATATCCAAGGGACAGCAATGAGATGCACATATTTGAAAAGAATACTAGAAGATTTAAAACAAGGGATGCAAGGAAGTTATAATAAAGGAGATGTTGCTATTTGAAGGATGTGATGAGATATATTACTTGACGTTATCAAGGACAGCATAAGTCACTTTTTCTTAAAGGTTTCAAGAAAAAGAAAAACAATAGTTTAAAGTGTAAAAGGGACATCTTCTAAGATATGATAAATATGTAATGAGATAAGCACATTTAAGAAGAGTAATGCCATCAGTCCTCAGACCGAGATTCATATGTTTAAGGGGTACCAGAAAAAGCACACATGGAAAAATGAAGACAATATCTATAAGGTGTATAAAATGGCATACAGTAGAGGTTTACTTAGATGCTTGGGTTTAAGGAGTGTAATGACATGGATAAAAGGAAGGGTATAATAAAATGCATAAATGAAATGGCATAATGAGATGCATAATTGAACAAATGTAACGATATGCAAAGGAGAGAGATGTAATATGATACACATTTTTGAGGAGTGTAATGAGATGCATAAATAGAAAGGTGTAATGAGATGTGCATGTTTAAGTAATGTAATGAGAAATATAGGCTATAATAACATACATGAAAGTAATTTAGTAATGAGATATACAAGGGAAAGGCTTTAATGAAATCCACAAATGGAGAATATGTAAAGATCTTAAAGGAGATGTAATGAAATGCACATATTTAAAAGTTATGAGATGCTTTAATGGAAGCATGTAATGAAATGTATACGTTTGAAAGGTATAATGAGACACATTAAAAGCAAAGAATGTAAAGCAATTCTCTTCTCCTATGGAGAATAATGCTTCCTGAAAGCTTTGAAAAGTCATCGTCCTAAGGGATTTCTGTATTTTTTTTTACTTCGGTATAAATTAAGACGCCATCAGCAGCTTCAACCATTACTACATGCAATAGCTTTTCTCCTGGGTCCATGTTATTTTTGGTTATATGGTTTAAAACACTGCATCATGCCTGGGGCCACATTTCAAGGAAAATTTAGAACTGATGCTGATTATTGGACAAGAACACAAGAGGAGGAAAAGAATAAGGAAAAAAAGAAATTAACAACTATTGAGTCTTCATTTGATGCTGGAGCTGTGCTAGGAATATTTGCATAATTAATTGCTCCAATAACCTTATAAGGCAGACATTATTATCTCCTCTTGACAACTTAGAAAAGTGAGCTCAGAGGTCAAGTTGGTTGCTCAAGGTCATACGGCTGGTGAGTGTTGGAGCTAGAACTTGAAGATAGGTCTGCTTGGCTCTGAAGTGCTCCTTTCTTTCTATCTCCATTTGTATTTTTATTATTTTTCTTTCTCTCTCTCTCTTTTTTTTTTTTTTTTTGGTTTGGTTTTATTTTGCTGGGTAATTATTGCTAATTATGGTTGAAATCTCCGAAGAGATCTTATTAACACCTCCAGTCATGAACGCCACACGTTTACATAGCTAATTGTTTTGCCAAGAGACAGTAAGAGATAACAGAGTAACCACCCTGTTACTTGAGGCATCTGAAAAATTATTAATCCCATTTGTATCTGAACAATTTCGTACCATACTGTGCTCTATACAATAACTATTTGATGATGTATTGATTGAGAACCTTGAAGAAGTTAACAGGCTTTTAAAATTAGACCAATAATTTTGAAAAGTAATTTTGGAACACTTTGGCTAGATGTGTTTTCCTAGTGAATCAATATGAAGTAGAGCAGACGAGACCCTGTTCACTACCACTTAAAAAATCAGTGTGAACTTGCCCAAGTTTCATAGCTTCTCTTGAGATTTGGTTTCCTTATCTATAAAATGGGAATAATAGAATTTGTCTTATCAAATTTTATTATAGTAAAACAAAATGTATGTAAAATATCTAGAACATTCTATAGTGTATAATAAGTGATGAACAAATGTTAATTCCTTCCTTACCAACTTTTAATTGTTTGAATAAGTAATTATATGAAAATAATCCTGGGCTTTAAATTTCTTTGCATTTAGTTGGTAGTAGTTTCTATCAATAGACTAATTTATTAGGAAAAAAAAAACTAGAAAATGTTGTAAGACAATGCTCTCTATGATGGTTGTGGGCAAACATTTATTTTTGGATTAATTGCTTACAGCATGAAAAGACATTAATTGGAAGAGAAAATGATTTTATATAAAATATGAGTACTACAATTATTTTCCCTTTTATTGATAGAATTCAAATTAAACTAAGGACAAGGTAAATTTGTGACCCTTTACCCTCACACTAATAACTTTTCATAACCTTAATCAATCAGTCTAATATAGCAATTATCATCTCTACCACAGTCCCATTGGAGCCCATGATTATTTTAGGATAACTACTTATTGTTCAATTAAGATTCAGTGAAAAGAGGTCAAACGTTGGTCATTTTTACTCATTAAAATTTTGAAGTTTTACCCAGAGTATTTTGCTACACAATTGAGGATCACATTAGCAATTCATTCTGAAAAAGTCATTCACCATACAATGAAAAGCTGACTGGCTAGCTTGGATCTAAAAATGGAATCTAACTAAGTGTATATTTTAGATTGACACACACATTCTATTTAAGTACACCAAAACAGTAATAGTTGCTTTAGTTGGGCCAGTACGAAGATGAACAAAGAGTGATTTCAAATTTTTCACAGAGGCAGCTTTTTCTGAGTTTGCAAAACTGACAAAACTATCCCCTATTCACCTTCCAAAAGTGTGGCCAAGTGACTCAGAATGTAGATGATGGGATTTATTTTTCATTCACCAGTATATGACTACTTGAAGGTTACTTCCTTTCCTCAGGAAAGGAAGAAGAGTTCAGTGATTAAGTGTTAGGTTCAGAAGTTAAGTTGCTTTGGTTCAAATCTCATCTATGCTTTTTGCTAGACGTACAACTCTAGGCAAATTTCTCACTTATTTTAAGCCTCATTTTCCTGTTGCCTACCTCATATTTGCTATGAGGATTAAATAAGACAATACACAAACAGAGTCAGGCACATAACAAACTCAGAGCTCTGGTATGAGCACGTCTATCTCATATGAGCAGTGTAATGAGAAATAGTAGTTTTGGA
This sequence comes from Diceros bicornis minor, assembly GCF_020826845.1. NCBI lineage: Eukaryota > Metazoa > Chordata > Mammalia > Perissodactyla > Rhinocerotidae > Diceros > Diceros bicornis. Next base: position 79,817,599 of record NC_080740.1, on the reverse strand, counting down.
TTTCCTGTGGCTCTATTACTGTTATAAGTTAGGAATCACTTGGAGAATAGGTCATATTCCGTTTAATTTGGTGTCAGAGGCCTAGACTATGTCTTTTGTTCCGTTTGTGAAATGAGACATTGTTTACCACAAAATTACTCTGCTACAATGGAACCAAAAATATCTAGAGTTTTCTCTCCTAAAAATGATGTATGCTGGTGACCATTAAGAGATGTAGAGAGCTAGCCCCCATCCATACATTTTCTTCAAATTTTTAAAAAGCAAGACAAACTGAATGACTATAATTTTTCTTCAATTAACTTAGAGCTGCCATCACAGGGCAGCCAATTACTCCAAAATCTAAACAGAGATAAGGTGCCTATAGGGAGAGATGAGACATGAGAACTTGTTTTCCTAAAGGAGATACAGCAGAAAACTGGTCAGAAGAATTCAGCTAGAATAGATAAGAAACTGAAGGAGGCAAAATATAGGCTGGCAAGACAGTCTGAAGCTCAGATGATCAAAAATTGTTACAATTTTTTTCCTCCAAGGCCCCACTGTGTACTTACAAAAGTAATTAGGAAGAATCCTGAGAAAGCACTGCTCGTGGTGCAGGCCTAGGGGAGGGGAACAGGGGCCATTGTAGTAAGGCACAAAACTGCACTTGGATCCTCCTACCCTAACTCTATGGAACAAAAATGTTAATTTGGGGGGTGGTGGAGAGCAAAAATACTTGTTATCTTAGGGCACTAAGATAACCCACTGCATCTAGGGGAAGGAAACAGAAAAATCTCTCTACCCCTAGAAACAGGGACAGGAATATGCATTAGGCCTGGCTAGATCTATAGCTGGGAGAAAGGCAGGAACATTAGAAGGCACTCCTGGGACCCAGGGACACAGTGTCTGCCTAAGTCTGAGGCTAAATCAGAACAACAGAGAACTGCCTTTCCTCCACAACTAGGCTAACAAACAATGAATAACAAGTAACAGTGTAATGTTGCTGGGAGAGTTGCAAGAACACGGCAAGTGCTAATGTAAAACCTAAACTGAGATTAGGACAGACATTGAGAAAAACCCTTTGGCAAACTAGCCTCCACCCTAGCATAGGATACCACTAGAGGAACTGGAGACCTGTGGTACAATGAGAGTGACCTTAGTATAAAAGAACACATTGGCAAGAGATAAAGTAATCAACAGAACCAGACTCAGATATGGCACAAATATTGGAAGTATCTGAAAAGGCATGTAAAATAACTAAGATTAATAAGTTAAAAGCTATACTGGAAAAGATGTACAATATGCAAAGTTAAATGAATGATTTCAGCAAAGTAATTTCAGTAAATTTAGAATATAAGGATAACTCAAATAGAAAAGCTAACAATGAAAAATGCAGTAACATAGATGAAAAATGCCTATAGCTCATCAGTAGGCTCAAGACAGCCAAGGAAAAAAATCAATGAACTTGCAGATATGTCAATGAAAATTACCCAAACTGAAACACAAACAGTAAAAGATTCAAAGAAGAAGAAGAAAGTATAGAACATCCAATAGGTGTGGGAAAATAGTAAACAGTCTAACGTGTTTAATAGAAATCTCAGAAGAAGAAAACAGACAATGAGGCAGAAGAAATAATGTCTGATATTTTTCCAAATTACTGACAAAAATTAAACCACAGAAACAAGGAGCTCAGAGAACACCAAACAGATAAGTTGTTTTAAAAAAAACTTAGGCATATCATATTCTAGGTACTGAAAATCAAAAATAAAGAGAAAATCTAATAGGCAGATAGGAGAAAAAGACATATACAGATAAACAAAGAGAATCACAACAAACTTCTTATCAGAAACGAGGGAAGTAAGAAGACAATGGAATGGTATGATTAAAGTGTTGAAAGAAGAAAAAAAACTAACAATTACATATCCAGAAAAAATATTCAAAACTGAAGTAGAAAGTGGACCAATTTTTTGAAAAATGCAAACTACCAAAACTAACACAAGGAGAAATTGATGATATGAATATCCCTTTACTTACTAAAAAAATTTAATCAATAATTAACAACATTCCAGAGGATGTTCTGACCATATTAATTGTGAAAGCACTAGGTCTAGGTAGTTTATTTGTGAATTTTACCAAACATTTAAGAGAGTAATAACACCAGTTTTCTAAAATCTCTTCCAGAAAATAGAAAGAGAGGGACACATATGTGTAGAAAGTCCTCAATACTACCCCCAGGTTTGATGGTTCACTAGGAGGAAATCATAGGACTCAACAGATATTAGTACTCATGGCTACGATTTATTTTTTGAAAGGATACCAAGAACAAAAAGGCACATGAGGTGAAGTCCAGGGGAAACCAGGTACAACCTTCCAAAGGCTGTCTCCTAGTGGAGTCACACTGGACATGCTTCATTCAACCAAGCAATGAGTTGTGACAACTTGTGTGAAATGTTGCCAACCAAGGAAGCTCGTTAAAGACTCAGTGTTCAAGGTTTTCATTGAGTGCTGATCAAGTAGGCACCCTCTGCCAAGCATGTACCACAATTCCAGACTCCCAGAAGGAAAACAGGTGTTTAGCATAAACCACATTGTACTAACAGTTAGGCACAATGAGCCACTCTTATCAGTTAGGAGGGGTGGAAAACTCCCAAAATCTAAGTTCCCAGAGGCCAACCAAGGGCCAGACTTATAAGCAGATCTTTCCAAGGATGAGCAGTCGGCCCTGCTATGTTAACTTTTTTCTACACGACTTCCTAACTCATTCTATGAGACCAGCATTACTCTAATAGGAAAATGACATTATATGAAAGGAAAACAACACACTGATATCTCTTGTGAACACAGACACAAAAATACTTAATAAAATATCAGCAAATCAATTCCAATAATGTCTAAAAAAATCATATACCATGATCTAGTGGGATTTTACCCAGATACGCAGGTTTCTAACATTCTAAAACCAAAGTAAGGTACCATATCAACAGGCTAAAGAAGAAAAATCATATGATCAGATCAACTGACACCAAAATTTAATATTCATTCATGATAAAATCCCTCAGCAAACAACACCTGATCACAACCTGATAAGGAACAGTTATAAAACCTACAGCTAGCATCATACTTAATGGTGAGAGACTGGATCCTTTCCCTCTTGAGATTGGAAACAAGGCAGAATGTCCTCTCCCACCATTCCTATTCAGTGTTATACTGGAAGTCCTAGCTATTTCAATAAGGCAAGAAAGAGAAACAAGGGGTATACATATTGGAAAGGAATAAACAAAACAGTCTTTATTCATAGATGACATGGTTGTGAATGTAGAATATCTCAAAGAATCTACAAAAACTCCTGGAGCTAATAAAAGTCACAGGATATAAAGTCAATATATAAAAGTTAACTGCTTTCCTATACACCAGCAATAAACAAGTGGAATTTGAAATCTAAAAAGTACTAATTAAAATAGTACCCCAAAAATAAAATACTTAGGTATAAATCTAACAAAATATGTGCAGGATTTGTATGCAATATATATAACACTAATGAAAAAAATCTAAGAAAGTAGTGTCAAATAAATGGAGAGATAGTCCATGTTTATGGACTGGAAGATTCAATATTATTAAGATGTCAGTTATTTCCCAATTATTCTATAGGTTCAATGTAATTTCAATCAAACGCCCAGCAAGCTATTTTGTAGATATCTGCAAACTGGTTCTAATGTGTATATGGAAAGGCAAAAGACCTAACATAAACAATAAAATATAGAATAAGAAGAACAAAGTTGGATAAATCACACTACCCAATTTCAAGACTTACTATAAAGTTACTGTAATCAAGACAGCATGGTGTTGGCAAAAGAATACACATTGATCAATGGAAAAGAATAGTGAGCCCAGAAATACACTCACACATATAGAGTCAATTGATCTTGATGGAAGTGCAAAGGATGTCAAGAGAGAAAGAACAGACTTTTCAATAAATGGTGCTGGATCAATTGGAGATCCATGGGTTAAAAAAAAAATCAAGCTAGACACAGTCCATACACCTTTCACAAAATTAACTCAACATGGATCACAGACCTTAATACAAAACGCAAAACTATAAAACTTCTAGAAGAAAACATAAAAGAAAATCTACATGTCCTTGGTTTGGTGATGAGTTTCTATATACAACATCAAAAGCATGCTCCATGAAAAAATAATAATAATAAATAACAATGAAAAACAAAAACTTTGTTAAAATTAAATAATTGGACTTTATTATAACTAAAAACTACCGATCTGCCAAAAACTGTTAAAACAATGAAAATTAAGCCACAGACTAGGAGAAAATATTTGCAAAATACATATCTGATAAAGGACTGGTATCCAAAATATACAAAGAACCTTTAAAATTCAACAATAAGAAAACAAGTGACTCAAAAAATGAGCAAAAGATCTATACAGATAATTCACAGCAAAGATACAGTCATGAGTCACTTAACAACAGGGATATGTTCTGAGATATACATCATTAGGTGATTTCACCATGCAAACATCATACAGTATACTTACACAAACCTAGATGGTATAGCCTACTACACGCCAAGGCTATACAGTACTAATCTTATGGGACCACCACTGTATGTGCAGTCAGTTGTTGACCAAAATGTCGTTAGGTGCCTCATGACTGTATACAGATGGCAAATAAGTGTATGAGAAGATACTCACATTATTTGTCTTAGCAAATTGCAAATTAAAACAACAAAGAGATATCGTTATACATATATTAGAAGACCTAAGTCCGCAAAGCTAACAATACTAATTGCTGGTGAGAAGGCAGAGCAACAGAACTCACAGTCATTTCTGGTGGGATGGCAAAATGGTACAGCCACTTTGGAAAACAGTTCAGAAGTTTCTTACAAGCTGAACACAGTCTTACCATACAACCAACAATTGTTTTCCTAGATATTTACCCAACTGATTTGGAAACTTGTGTACACACACATAAAAAATACACACAAATGTTTATAACATTTTTTTATTCATAATTGTGCAAAACTAGAAGCAACCAAGATTTCCTTCAATAGGTAAAATGATAAACATATGTGATACATCCATGCTATGGAATGCTATTCAGAAACAAAAAGGAATGATCATTAATCCAGGTAAGGACATAGATGAATCTTTGAATTTCCTTAATCTATAAGCTGAGAGGCCAAGAAATAATAATACCCCAGAAGCACAGAGAACACCTAACACCCAGATTTTGTTTTATAATGCAATTTTCTGATATAAAGAACCAGGGGTCTTTGTAGAAATGGCTGTTTCCAGAAGAGGCAAGAATACACAAAATGAGCCTGCAGTATATTTTAGCGCCAAAATAAAGGAGTGCTTAAAATCTACAATAATGGGGATATATCAAAGGGACACAGGAGCCAACTGAAAGAGCTCTCAATGGCAATGCTGGAAAATTTGAACAAAATAAAGTAATATTGGGTTATAACTTAGCATAAAATAAATATCCCTGAGTTCACACTGCTATAAATAATGAGGGAATAAATACATAAATGAGGGAGAATAGACAAATATCTCAAGCAGAATTGCATATATATATGTATATTATTCCCCCTCAAGGAGGTATGGCAGAACTCCCAAATACTGAAGTGATGGCTACACATAGACAGTTCCTTCCAAAGAATACAGAGAAGGGACGAGAAAGAGTGACTTTACAGTGGAGAAACTTGAAAAACACTTCCTCAGTCTAGTGATCAAAGTTAACATACACAGTAAAAAAACATTTAAAGATATCTGCATATACAATAGACAATTTATGGAGAATATAAACTCTCAAGAATCTGTATTTCACACCTTAAGAAAAATGATATGTAAGTTCTTTCTTGCACTATTAGAGCTAAAATACATGCACACTGTTTTTCAAATTTCATTTTCCACATGAATGGTTTTCCTTTCTGAGCATGGTAATTAGTTGCATATATTTCTCTTTAGAATATGAAATACAAGTAAACAACCCACCTACATCTTTTGTTTTATGGTAAAGAATATTGTACTAAAGAACAAGGAGGGTCAAATAAACATTATTAACGCTTATTCAGTCTAATTACCTACTCTCAGATTCTAGTTGCCTCTATTTCTTTTGTTTTATAAAAATCATGTTTCTGTGAATTTAAATGTACATAACTTTGTGTAATCACTTTTGCAAAGTGATTTTACGTTTTACCTTAAGTGGAGACAACAGAAAATTAAACTTGGTGCCTATGCAGAGCCATATTACTTATTTTTTATTGAAGCCCTATTTTTATTAGAGGGAAGATGCAAATTAAATAGTTCAGTGCAATTAAATTACGTTAATCTGATACTTATCAGAAAGAAAATGTAAAAAAAATTCTAAAAATAACTTGTGACTCAACTTTGGAATACAGAATTCCTGAATCTTAAAAAATTGCAAATTATATACCTCAAAATTAGAAATACGACTAATTCTGTGCAACATTATTTTCATTTTATTCAAGACAAATTGCTTTAATCTTTTAAAAGTTAATGTACATATGACAGCTTTCTTTTCATTCTTCCCAGCTTTTCCCTCTAATTTCATATAAGAGTTGTTTCAATGATTCAGACATCATTTCAATGGTATACGGTCATTTCTAGCCCCAGGGCCAGTTTTGGCAGGCATTCTGACAATGACAATAGTTAAAATTTTTGAACTCTCACAATTCTCTACATATTCTTCAAGTTTTGTATATGTGAAATAGTTGCTAAAATGTTTGCATCCTCACTCAGTTCATCTGAGGTACTAAGACCCTAAGTGCCTTCCACTTTCCAATGTGATATGCTACGTGTCCAAAACAGGACTTACAAATGAGGTGTCCAAGAACCTGTTGTGTGATCTTTAGTTGACCTCCACCTCCAGACTATAACAAAATTTTGGAGATACTCAGAGGAAGTTGGAAATTCATGAGAACATTTCTTTGGAAAGAATTGATAGTGTGTTATGAATCCTGATTCCCCTATCCATGGTGAGTAAAAGCCTAGTGATGGATAGCTTTCAGAAGACCATTCCCAGTGAGATCATCTGATTCAGGGGCTCAATACAATTGAGTGGGATTGAGGAGAAGGAATTGACAGAGAAGATGATGTGCTTCCTCTAGAGTTTGAGAAAATGGTGGACCAATGTCACATCACACTCGAAGTACATGGACCTGCTCTTGAAATAATATCAGCCTATGGTTGTCCAAGATTGTGGTCTGGAGGGATATCTTGAAGAGTAAAATGACCTCAGCAAAAAGAGCCTGGTGCAAGGGCAGAATCAAATTACGTGCATCCTGAAGCATGGAATTTGTTGGTGTGAGGGGTTTATGAAAAACAATATAAAGGATATCTTAGTTTTGAAAATTAACAAAAATATAACTATGTAAATATATTGCTAAGTTCCCTCCCAGGGCTTTGGATAGAACTTGTGCATGTGTAGGTCTCTGAGTTTAAGTTCCATTTAGGAAACATCTATTGGAGCTAGAATCTCAGAAGAGCAGGCTGAGGGAGAAATCATAATCAGCTGGTCATGATTCAGTTACCCACTCCACAGTACCTCCAGAGAACCCACAAAATAAAACATGAGAGAGAAAGAGAATCAATTTGTTTTCCAATGTACGTGAAGAGCTTCACTAGGAATCCTACCATGTAAGTCCTATTAATATTCCTATTTTATAGAAAGGGAATCCAGGAAGTTAAAACAACTTGATTAAGTTTACAAAGTCATAAGGGGCAAATGAGGATTTGTATGCGCGACAGGCTGATCTCAGAATGAACAGATGGAATACTTTTAATCACCATGTTACATCGCCTCAAAAGTGTCTAACCAGTGATCTCCTCAAGCCCAGTCTAATCAGAAACAGAGTTATTGATTCTCATCTTAAATTTTTACTCTCTTGAACCTGCTCTCTGGCTCTTAACCTTGACCTATGAACCATCTTAATCTCAGTCTTACTTGTGTTCTGTTCTTGCCTCTCAACTCCAAACTACCCTTTATACCTTGTACTTCTGTCAAAAGGACTCTGACCAGGTTCTTCACTTAAAACACACCAGCAAGCTAATGATTTTTAAACTTTGCAACCTGTATTTTAAATAATAAAATATTTAAATAAATAACATTTTGCTTATACAATATTGAACAGACACTTATACAATATTCATTTATACAATAATACAGACATGTATTAACAGACTTCTATATACAAAGCACCATACTTGAGCTTTAAAAAGGGGAACACAGGTAAATGATTAAGGAGACAGTGCAAGTAAATAGGTATGAAGCAACAGGATTGGTCAGAGGGGAAGGAGGAGTTTGTGGATTGTACGAATGTTGGTTAAATAGAACATGAAGAGACCAGAGCCTAAACAATATAAGATGTAGGATTCCAGCATTCCTTTATCCCTTACCTTTCTTTTCTTTCTTCTCACTTTCCCAACTTCCAATTGCCATGACATTTGATGTCCTTATGGTTTTGACTGAATGGAATACAGTTATTGACATTGTTAGAATGTAGTATTCATTTTTAAATAATAATTTCCAGCAGTGATGGTCTATGGGACAACTTCTAATCAAAACACTCAAGCAAAGCTCAACACACCCCTAGGATATTAGTCTTGAGCATAACTTTCAAAGAAGTGTGGCTGTGTGATATAGAGAGACATTAGCAGACTTGTGGGGTTTGTTTGCGTGTTTTGTTTTCTCCCTTTACCCTGCTTGACACTGCCATCCTCCACCTAAACAAACTCCTACAAGAGAGGGAATAGAGTTGGAATAGAAGATAAAAGGGCTAAACATTGATCAGAAGCTATGCATCCTACAGGGCATCCAGGGTTAGCTGGGGAGTGGGATAAAACTCCCAGATAGACTTGAGGATTTAAGAGTAGAGATGAATTGTGCTTCACCTTTTATCTGGCACACAACCCACAGAGTCCCCCATGCATTCAGAATATGAGAGAAAACAGTGGAATTGCCATCCAAAGAACCTGAGAGAGCCTTTCATAATCTACATATAAACTCAATATATTGCAGTGAGCAGCCATGGTTTTTTTCCTGTGTGGTTATGAACAGCTTGGAAGATTGCATTATCCCAAACAGATCTTAAGTTGGGACCAGGAGATTGATCCTCCAATGCTAGAGCGGACAGTAGAGCTAGTGACCAAGTGGCAACATGGACTTCTTGGGGGCAGATATCAACCTTTCATAATCAGATAAGACAAGGACCCAGGGGGTGAGTCATACAATAGAGGATGAAAAAACGGTGCTGGGATCTTCTTTCAGGCCACAGCATTGTGCAAGTAATGGAAACCACTCCACCCACTCATCCTGGATTTTAGATGCCATCACAAGGAAAAGAAGATGAGAGCAGAAAAGAGGAGAGCAAGCTATGATGGAGCTTAAAACTAAAAAGGCTGAGAAAAACTGGAGTACATTAAATTTTCTGCTATCACACAGAGTGATTAATTTGAATTATAGGAAAAAAATAAAGAAAATGGCATTTCTTTTGCACCTGAATTTGTTCTCTAAAAATATCATACTTGCTAAAGGAGCTTATCAAATTTCATGTAATTGATCTATGGTTCAAGTTAATTCTTTTTATGGAGTGATTGAATATTCATGAAACTACAGCTATACTCTAATTATGATTCTCTATCGGTATTTGAAATCCAAACGAGACAGGCACCCACATATTCCCAAGGGAGTGGGAACTATATACCCATTTCAAAACATTAGCTGGTCTGAATAAGCTAAGCCTTAAGAAATGCATCCTTAACTCAAGGTAAAAGTCCCAGGAAAGCTAGTGCCCAAGCACGATGTTGGTAAAAACTCTCCTGAGGATTTAAATGAACTATAATTTCACAATGATATATTTTTTTTTTCTCTAAAAAGGCAGACTCTTATTCTAAATAGTCAGCTTCATTTAGAGGAGTTAGATGCCAGTAACATCACTTGATTAACAGAAAAAGTCTACAGCTGAAAATGTGCTGAGAAGTCAAGTTACTTTCAGCTATAATATTTTATAACTAGATTTTTTTTTTAATCCTAGGAGAAAATTTTACTATCTTTCTAATGATTTTGATTTTCTAAAAGTGAAATCCCATTTATAAATATTCTAAAATGTTAAACAATCTACACTGCTATATACATTCTAAGATGAAGTGCAGGTGGGGTTAATTGATTAAAAATATTAGTTTTGAGTGGATGATTGCAGAGGATGTCAAAGCTTAGTCCTACTAGAAGATTCAGTGCTAAATTATACACTGTATTAAACAACATAAGTAGCATTAAAAATTAACAGCAACTCAGCATTAAGTCTTGATTATATTGTCAATGAAGATGATAACTGGGAGGGTTTAAAATAAAATTTGTAATAAAGGAAACAATTTCATTACTTCAAGTGCTTCTTTGATATTGTGTTTTTGGCTTACACTTTTATTTAAAATTTCTTTATATTAATCACTATTAACCAAAGAAATGTGGCTCAGGGAGAAAATGCATGTGAAATGTAGCTACATGTGAGTTGAAAATTAGTGATGTCACAGACACAGACTGGTACAGCTCTTTATTTTTTCTCCTAATCCTAGGACTAAAGATGTCAGCCCACTTACAAATTCTGGAGGACAGAATACCACGGGATAGCTGGAGTGTGGCATTCCCAATTTAAAGAATGCTCAAAGTTGAAATGTAGACAGAATCAAGATTATATGCCATTAATTGAGAGAAAGGAGGCATAAAGAGGAAAGTAAAAAAAGTCATTGGCAATGAACATATTTACACTTTTTACTAGATATTAATTTGCCAACTTGCAAAACACACACAAACAATTGAAATAAACTCTTATTTCCAAATATTACCAATATCACTTCTATTAATCTATTAGTTATAACCAGCACTTATTGAGCACTCACTATGCGCCTGACAGTGTGCTAACATTTTTGTATAAGTTGGGCCTTAAAAAAGCAGACAAGGGACCCACCCCACGGCTTAGTGGTTAAGTGCGTGAGCTCTGCTACTGGCGGCCAGGGTTCGGAGCCTGGGTGCGCACTGACTCACCGCTTCTCTCGCCATGCTGAGGCCGCGTCCCACATACAGCAACTAGAAGGATGTGCAAATATGACGTACAAGTATCTGCTGGGGCTTTGGGGGGCGAAAAAAGGAGGAGGATTGGCAATAGATGTTAGCTCAGAGCCGGTCTTCCTCAGCAAAAAGAGGAGGATTGGCATGGATGTTAGCTCAGGACTGATCTTCCTCACAAAAAAAAAAAAAAAAATGCAGACATGACAAGGACTACTATTATTCACTTACAGAGAAGATGGAGACTTAGAAAGGTTAATTAACCTGCTCAGTTCATACAGTTAGAAAGTGAAACAGCTGGCATGCAATCCTACTTACCTGTTACAAACGCATAGAACTCTAAACACTACTCCTTTTTACTTTACTTTTTATTTTATGAGAATATTATTTATATATAAGTTGTATATGTACTACTGTTTATATATAAATATAAACTATAATTTAGTTTATAATATATACTATCATATATGCTATATTATATATAAATATATATACTATATTATATATACATTATATAAACATATACTACTATTTATAAATGAGTTGTATATATACTAAAAAGCTTAAAAACAACCAAAATCTTGCTCCCCTGGCATACTCCCTTTGTATCTTTTTCCCTTCTTGTCTCCTTTTCACTAAAATTTTTTAAAAAATCAAGTATTTTCTTTTTTTTTTGAAATTTTCTTCCATATTGTAAAATAATATACTTATATTGCCGTCTTACTTTTATTTTTAGACATTCAATGTGGACTATTTACTAAGGAATATAAGGATTTAATTTTTTGTATATCATGTCCTCAAAACACACTTCTCTCCTCCTTCTTCCAAAAAAAGCAACGGTTCATAGATGGTGACATTTCTTTCTTTATACAATTCTTTTTTCATGGAGTTAATAATTGACTCATTTAATTTGCTTAGTTTTGTATATTCTTTTCTCCAATTCAGCTCCAAAATTTCTGGAAAAAAGGTATTGTCAATATAGGCAGATTAGGTATACATTACATACAATGTAAGAGTTCATTTTTTATTTTTCTCAGAAGCATTGACCATGAAACTGATTTGTCTTTCTGCAACAATCTGGAATGGTTGTTTCTAGGGCTTCTCCACAGTTGTTCTTCTGGTAGCCCCTATAAATATCATCCTGATCATTAGCTCTTACCTTTAACTTTTTGGAAAATTCTTGTAAAATTCAGTAAAACATCCAGCATTTCACTGGTCCCATTCTCTCTATTCTCTTTCTAGCATACAATTGTATGTGTGCTAGAAATTTTCACTAGATCTCATATGTCTCCTTTTCCTTTCTTTGCTTCAAAATCATTATTCCAATTCACTTATTCTCTCTTCTGCAAGTCGAATCTCTGTTTTATCAAGTACTTAATTTCAGTTATATTTTTCTGTACTAGAATTTCAGTTTGATTTTTTTTTCTTTTTGTGGATTTCTGTCAGCTATTTTTCTTGAAAATGTAAATCATGGTTACTTTAAATCCCATTTCTGATAACTTCAATATATGCAACACCTGTGGGCCTATTGCTATTGCCATTTGCTTTTTTTCTCTTGATTTTTTATTATTTTTGCATTGCCTTCTGGCGTGAATGATAATTCTTCATTGAATATGGGCCATTGTGTGTAAAAATCTATCGAGGTAATTTGAGATTCTGGATATCTTCCTCCAGGAAGGAGTTAATTTTGCTTTGTGGCAGGTGGTTATTGTAGGGGCAGACCATATTTGTCTTGTCTGGCTTTTAACTAGATCAGAGCTTTTAGTCTTATGAGGAATTTTTTATTTCTTGTTTGCTCTTTCTCCTAGAATGTAGCTCTTCTGGGTCCTACTGGAATTCTGGGGTTGCTCTGATGTTACCCTAATGTCTTCAAATAGATTTGCGTGTGTGTGTGTGTGTGTGTGTGTGTGTGTGTGTGTAGTTTTTCTCATTGCTCTGGATATGGGGCTTGCTCCTCAAAACTTAATCCAACATTGCTGGAAGTAGAACTCTCTGCTACTACTTGCATATCCAATCCTTTCAATATCATCTTTTTTATTTGTTACCTTTTGTTTGCTTAAAGGCTGGAAAGGTTTTTTTTGTGCATGTGTGTGTGTGTATGTGAGGAAGATTAGCCCCGAGTTAACATTCGACGCCAACCCTCCTCTTTTTTTGCTGAGGAAGATTGGCCCTGGGCTAACATCCGTACCCATCTTCCTCTACTTTATATGGGACGCTGCCACAGCATGGCCTGACAAGTGGTGTGTCAGTCTGCGCTTGGGATCTGAACCTGTGAACCTCAGGCCATGGAAGTGGAGAGTGTGAACTTAACAGCTACACCACTGGGCAGGCCCCCCAGGCTGGAAAGTTTTAAAGAGTTTTACTTTATTTCTCTTCTTCTGATATTTCCTGATAATATGCTTTGGCATAAGTCTTTTTCAATTCAATCTAGAAATGCATGTTCTTTGGTACTGACAAATTATATTTTATTATTATTTGTTAATTTACTTCATTCCATTCCTAAGAGGAACTCCTTTTAATTGGCCATTGGCTCTCCTTGTTAATTTTCTCATTTCACAGCATTTTTTCCCCTTTTGTTCTCTTTTATTTTCTCTGTGTCTTTGGAGTTCTATTTTCTGAGAAATATTTCCCATTTTTCTTCTAACTTTTCTATCCACTTTTTATTAAGTTTATGCTATTATTTTTATTTATATGAGCTCTTCCTTGTCCTCAGAATTTTCTTTTTTATATATTTGTTTTTGTGATTACCCATATGCAACATTTTTGTGTGTGTATTTCTGAGTAAACTCAATATAGTGATTTTGAAGTATTCAGCTTTCCCTAATTGTTTCCTTCAAATTCTTTGAATTAGCTTTTTTCCCTGTTTTTTGTCAAATAGGAAATTTCCTCAAATGAATTTTGATTGTTGACTGTTTATTCACATTTAACAGTGAGATATTATATAAAAGGTTGATCACTCTATGTGCAGGAGCAAGCCTTGTTTACTGGTGGGGCTTCAAGTGGGGGCATGACCACTTTGTTGGGAATTCTCCAAGCTTTGGTATCTGAATATCTTTTATATGGGACTTCTGAGGTTCATAGAGAGGAACAGTATAACATTCTTCTTTGGGGTAGAGGAGACATGAGCGCCAGTGTTCTGAGAGGCTCCTGTGCTTTAGAGTGCCTTCCTCAGCAGAAGTCCCCCTCCTATGCTTTGCACTGGCTGGGGCCAGAAGCACCAGCCAGGTAGGTTTGGGGGTGGGCAAGGTCCTGAGCCTGGACCTTGGACCTATACTCTATTTCCTCACGTTGGGGCAATCTCTTCGCCTACGTGAGGTCAACCAGATATCCCAAGGAAATCCAGTACGTAAGTCTATGGAGTTGTACCAGGGCCTCATGGCTGGCCCCAGTTCTAGTAGGGCACCTTGGCAAATAAATCACTCAGCAAAGTATTTCTTTTATAGAATCATGTGAGTTTGGGCCACCAGAATGGTGCTGACATACTAATTTGGGATGATTCTTACTCATGTCAGGCACAGGATGAGATCAGATCTCTAAGCTACCAATGGTTTAATCATTGACCTCTGAGCTTAGGCTCATATGTTGCTTGTTGCTTGTCCATGTTCCAAACACAGTACTACCTCTGTTCTACAGCCCCCAATGATGGTGGGGTGGGAGCAGCTGTTCTTTATTCACACTTCACCAGTGTCCTCAACTGCTCTACAGAACCTACACCACATGACAGGTGGTCTTCTAAGAGTGTGTGTCCCTATCTCCTTGTAAAACTTTTAAGACAATTGCTCCACAACCCAATGGGCGTTTCCAATGAATGTTTTTCTCTTGCCTCTGTATTAAAGGATGAGGTTTTACTCTCTTAGTTTGGTTTTCCCATGTTGGACAAAAGATGGACCTTCCTTTTGTGAGTGGAATGGCTTTTCTCACTCTGCCCACAGGCCCCTTCCCAATCCTCCCTGGTGGTGGTGGTGTGAAAGGCAAGAGTGTTGGCAACACTCTAAAAATGCAGTGATTATACCCTAAAGAGCCCAAGAGAACACAAAGTTGAAAAGTGTATTGTTTTATCTTTATGCTATATAATTCTAAATGGCAAATGTAACATGATGAGAAAAAATATCATTCACATTTTCTTATATACTCTAGGTCAGACTTGCATTTGCGGTCATCATCAACAAAACACAGTTACAGCCTTTGAGAGAGTCATTAGGAGCCAGTATACATGAGCAGCATAATGGATGCTGCAGTGTCATGACAAATGATTTAACCTTAATTATATAAATGATATAAGGCAACTGCGGAAGTAAGAAGATTTATATTTTTTTATATTGTTTCAACACAAAGAGTTTCTGAAGAACCATAGCATTGGGAATGATAGCAGCATTGCTACCTTTTCCTCTCAGTGAGAGATATGATATTACCCAGGAATGACATATTTGACAATCTAGAACATGAATAGATCGTTTCTGGACTTGAAGAGGAAAAGATGGTACCTGAATACAATGAAGAATCTTCATGTACATTGATTGAATTTTTCCTCTTTTGGTGTCTTAATAAAGAACTGGCTCAGGTGGTCTGAATTATCTCAACAGAAGAACAGATTGATGCTAGCCACTGGGTTCCAGAGGTTGTCTCTTTCTAATAAGTCCCTTCTCTAGCCAGAAGGCTCTCATTGCCCCCAAACTATAAATATGTAAAACATCACATGGGCAGGGCCCCTCTCTACTAGCACATTGGCCATCTACCGCCTGAACTAAACGGTGAAACAATTAGAGTTCACGGGATGCATGCCCTCTATTTCTCTCCTTGTAGGTTTATCCCAATAAACCTTGCCTGGAGTTTGTGGTATATATCTGTGACTCCTTTGCAAGATAATATGCTCATCTATGTGATTATTACATAATATGCTTTAGTATCTCTACCATTGTCAAATTATTGTTCAATTTAAATTGTCATCTTTTTTTTTTTTTTTTGTGAGGAAGATCAGCCCTGAGCTAACATCCATGCTAATCCTCCTCTTTTTGCTAAGGAAGACCGGGTCTGAGCTAACATCTATTGCCAATCCTCCTCCTTTTTATCCCCAAAGCCCCAGTAGACAGTTGTAGGTCATAGTTGCACATCCTTCTAGTTGCTGTATGTGGGACGCCACCTCAGCATGGCCGGAGAAGCAGTGTGTTGGTGCGCGCCCGGGATCCGAACCCAGGCCGCCAGTAGCAGAGTGCGCGCACTTAACCGCTAAGCCACGGGGCCGGCCCCTAAATTGTCATCTTAAGTTCATAAATGGAAATGGTTCCTATTAACTTTTCCTATTAGAAATAACCCATTTATGCAATGTTTAGATTGTAAATTACACAGGGCAAGAATACAGAAATTCAACATGTAAATGCCCTAACTATAATATGTCGAGAACAATGCTCAACTGAAAGATGAACAAACCAAGAAAAATAAACTAAGATTTATAGATAAACTAAGAGATTTAAAAATTTATGAAGTAGAGTTTCAAACTGTATATATTAGGTAAAGAATAAAAGACATTCTACTGCAGATCTAAAATATTCTGTCATTTATTTTTCAAATGCTTAAAGAAAATTAAATAGTGATTCATTTTAATATATTTCATATTGAAAAATAAATAGTTTCCATAATTTCTTCTACAAAGTTTATTAAGTGAATGTTTTTAAAGACAGAAGTTGATAGAAAAAGGTAGACCTCTTTCCCCCAAATGTAATTTAACTTGGTAACCTATTTTTGTTCTCCTATTTTTCACATCTTACACCTGATCAATGACATTTTTTCAAGTTGTGTTTGTAACATAAAATAAAGTAAATTATAGGGCAAATATCTGAATAAAGGTGAATCTTGATATACAGTAGATCTTAGCATTTTATTTTAAAATTTCTTTTTCCGGTTAAATATAGGCAAAACTACACTGAAAATTCACCTTCGCCCAATGGTCTCTCAATCATCACAGTTCCAAGGCTTTTTTCTAATAAGCCCACTTACATCTGCTTCCACTGGTTAAGTTGATTTTTTATAAAGATTCAACACTGTATTTCTTAAAATTATCTATGCAAGTTGTACTTACTATAACTATAAATTTTAATTAAATATTATTTAAAACAATGAAACGAATGCAAAAATAAAATTGTTACTATGAAAACTAAGTCAGCACTATGGAAAAGCTTGATAAATATAAGTTGCTTTAAAAAAGTGCTAAAGAAATTAGGTGGGGGTGAGAAAACTGTGCAAGTTCAACAAGAATATCTTAAACACCTAGAAGAATGGTGCACTCAGATTTGCAGTTATCTTTAAGTTCACACACATACACATACACAAATGAACAAAAGGGAATGCATCAACGTATCACTGAGCAGCCTGGCTATCTATTTTCTATAATCTTTTCTGAAAATGTCCTATAATTACATGCCTTACTTTTATAATAAGGGAAAAGCATCCTTTATTGTTTCCAAAAATTGAAAGAATAATTCTTTTATGGTTTGTTTTTAAATTTGAAATTTGGATTATATCCATTGCTTGTGTATTTCTATAAAAGGTCAGTATTTGCCACAGTATAATTGACAAAATTAGACAAGACATAAAAAATATTCTAGGAATCATGTACATATTTTGATATGTTTGAAGGTATTAATATCATTTATATAAAATATTTGCACAATTGGTTTTAGATGGCATACAATAATAAATATAGTAAATATATTCAGGAAAGTGTAAGGCTGAGTAAAGAAGTACACATGCCACCTGACACTTTTCAGTTAATAGAAAGGGACATACATTTGATTCTAAGCTTCTTTGCAAGTAGAGCAAAGAGGAAAACAACATCAATTACTGTATTCACAGGCTCTAAAGGACTCAGCTATGGAAAGAACCTGAGAGGTCACCGAGTGTCCAACGATTTCAATCAGTAGCATATAAAAACACTGATGGCCTACATCATTGTCACAGCAATTATCACTTCTTTCCTGCTGATAAAGGCACTTCATCTTGCAGAGAAATTTTGAAATAGAAGTTTTACACTAAAATATGGTAATAGAGTTCATACAGTCATACATGAAAACAATATTATTTGTACACATATGAAGCAGCAACCCAAACATGCAAAGGACACAGAACAAACAGAAATAATAAATCAAAGTTCATAGTTTTGTGTTTGTTTCAAACTATTCCAGTTATCTAATATATGGTACAGCAATTGATTCAACTACATATTAACTAAAAAACATATGAGTGCATGGAGAAATTACTTTTAGAGCCACTCTAACTCTTAGAACTTTCAAGTTTTTAAATATAGTTCAGAGTGGGAGTCTTGCAATATGAAGTAACATGAAATGACAACCTCCAAAAGTGTATTATGTTTCTCATAACTACAAATTTGCTAAAGCAATGCTTACTACAGCATGCCAAGTGAGAAATAAAGGACACATATATGACTTAGAACAGAAAACATCTGTTCTCTCTATATTTCATGTGGAGATCATTACTGAAAATATAGGTCAATTAATTTCTTCTGTTAGCTTTTCACCTTGCAAGGATCACTTAGACTGCCAGATTCTATTCAAGAAATTCATTAGTGAAAACAAGGAAACTAATTTTTGGATAATTTTCTGCTAAAAATAAAGACAAAAAGGAACTTCACTGTGCTCCTAAGTTCACCTTTTCTTCCCTACTTGATACCCCTGCATGCTTATCAAGGCATCAGACACTCACGCATTAAGCTTCATTGTGCTCTCTGACTTCTCCATCTCATCCATCTTATAGCATATCTCTGGCAAATACTACTTCCTTCCCTTTTTTTTTTTTTTTTTTTTTTTTGGTGAGGAAGATCAGCCTTGAGCTAACATCCATGCCAATCCTCTTTCTGCCTACTTCTTTTCCTTTTATAACTGCCACAATCCCAGTTCACGCCAGGGCCAGTGAAACCATCTTCCAACTGCTCTCTTTATTTTGGATCTCTTCTTGAAGATTTATCATCTTTACTTTATTACAATCAAAAGTTTTTCCATTACTCACACCTAGCAGTAAGAGGTTTACGAGGACAGCCTCTAATATGTATAATAGTATTTATTTATAACATTGTGTATTGAACTAATGTGCTAATAAATTTTTCACACGATGAAACAATATAACAGATATGTTTGAAGAGTGAAATGAAGATAAAATATTTTAAACTGCCTCCTAAGCATGGTTACTAATTTATATCACTAATAATAGCACATATTTATGTATACACCAAATTGTCCTCTTAATAATTTGTTTTTAGCCAACTTCTAGACAGATTAGATCACAACTGTTCGACCTTATTATGTTGATGATCAACAGTTTATAATTAAATTTGTGGCATCACTGCCATTTTCTTGATGATGGCTGGTGCTTGCATTATTAGAATGATCTTCAACTTTTTTGTAAAACATTCATCCATTTTGTGAAGTTAAGCTTACTTAAAACTGGATAACATAATACATGAATCCACTACCCAGGTAGACATAAATGTCAATAAGTAATAGTGAACTGAAATCTATAAGGTATGAGGGGTGCACTGTCATCTCCACTGGTTCGAAATCTCCAGACTTCCCTAAGGATGCTTTACTGACTATATATGACATACGACACACAGACCAAATATCAGTGCCAGATCACTGCATATATTAAGTATTACAAAGCTCATTATTTTAATATTGTAGATTAAAAACAAATATAAGAAGTTCTAATATTTTCTTCAATATCCCAGTGGAATGTGATGTCCAAGCCCTGGTTATGCACACCCCATTTTAGAGACTGCAATTCTAAAGCACAGGTCTGATCACATCCTTCTACTTCCTAAAAATTTGAGGGGCTTTCCACTGCTTTAACAAATTATTTTCACATTCAAGATAGTCCACACTGTGATTCCAACCTGTATTTCCTAATTAGTTTTTATGTATGTACTATTTGTTTTAATCACTTGGGAATACTTATATTTCTCAAATATATCCCATATCCTCCCATCAATGGGTTTCTGTTTAAGCTACACCTTCCATTTAATATTACTCCAATTCCCATTTCCACCTGTCAAAATACCTCCCATTCCTCAAAGATCATCTCAAATATTATCTCAATGGAATTATTTTAGATTTGTTAAATAAATTAATTTCTAATGTATATTTCATTTTGGTCATATTTCTCTCATAAAACTAACCATGCACTGATTCAAAGAGGGTATGGATTAACACATAGCATAACTGTTCTGTCAGCCTGAGGCGAGATGGAGTTGACAGGTGAAATGAGCTGGGATCTTTTCTCAGCCCTTATTAGAGCTGAGTCAGGAAATTGGTTGAAGGTCAATACCAGGAGCCTCAGGTTCAGAATTTCTGAAAGGATGTGCCTTCAAAATACGGATGTTCAGTGAACTGACTAAAGTATTCTGCTGATAAAATTAAATAAGGTACTTTCTCCTCTGAATTAAAAATATATATTTTTCTTAACTTTAAGCTTTTTTTCCCCATAGATATTTCTTAAGCCTTTGGTACTCTAATGCTTACATGTACTAGAATACATAATTTCTCTCTCAATTTTTTTAGTTACTTGAGATTGAATGTAGCTGTATTTTATTGTGTTTCTCAAAGTGCAAAATGATTTCTAGGAGTGAACAACAGTGAGGCCCATATTCCACATTAGTAATTGGCAACATTTTTCTATAAAGGGAGAGATAGTAAATGTTTTAGGTTTGGGGGGTCATAGGGTATCTGTTGTAAGTATTCAGCTTCGATGTTGTAAGTCATACATAAATAAATGAGCCTGACTGTATTTCAATACATCTTCATCTACAGACACTGAAGTTTTAATTTAATATACTTTTCACATGTCAAGAAATATTCTTCTTCTTTTGATTTTTTTCCAACCATTTAAAAATGTTAAAAGCCATCCATAGCTCAAGGGCTGTACAAAAATAGGCAGCGGGCTGAATCTGAACCAGGGCCCATAGTTTGCCAACCCCTGTCCTAGATCACTGATTGCCAAATCATACTCTGTGTTTCTGCCCTAGGCGCTAACTTGTGGGGCAAATCAGAAGTGAAGAGGGTAAGACTCCATATCAGAGTATTATCACTTTTACTTTTTTTTTTATTTGGTAGATACATGTGGAAATAGAGTTCCAGGGCTAATTTTTTTCTTTTACTTTCTTTTGGAGGGGAGGGGAATGTAACCGCAGGCCCTCCAGCACCAGTTCAACTGGCCCATTTCTTATCAACAGAGTGATTAAGAATTGCCTTTCAGATAATCTGCCAAGTCACATAGCCAGAGCACGTGTAAAAGAAGAAATCTTGACCTGAAATGACTGAGGAACCAAAGATCCTCCTTCCTAGGGAACCCAAGGATGCGCACACAACAGGAACTTGAAAGTCGGACTCTTACCAGAAGCGAGGGGTCCCTCATTCAGGAAGATCCGGTGTTAAGGTTCCTTCCCCACCTCATCAAAAATGTTTAGAACCCTATCATAAAAGTTTAGAACCTGGTCATAAATGTTTAGAACCCTGTCATAAATGTTTAAAACCTTACCGTAAATGCTTGAAGCCCACCAATCAAAACCTGTCCTGCCAGCTTTTCCTTGCCAGCCTGTTCTCCCTAACCTCTTAAATTTCGCCTCAAATCCTGAATCAGAGGGACAGTTCTGAGGGCACACGCCCTGTTCTCCCTGCAGATCAATCTCACAGAATAAAACTGATCTCTTTTTCCCAAAGGCTGATGCCATAATTAATTGGCTGTTTACGTGCTTTGGGCAAGAGAACCCCAATTTTGTGTGGTAACAGGAACACCACAGTTCTGAAAGAAGAAAAGGAACTTAGGGACTTGAATAGGGTGAAGTCAGAAACAGAAATAAGAAACACTTGAGGGATAAGCTTACTCAATCCTAGTATCTGGTCTAAATGAAATAGCTAGGTCGACTGGAGGGGACTGGGAGTAGTCAGAGTAGCTTGGACAGACAGAATAGCTGGTTAGAGAAGCCGGGCCTGGGGAAGTAGCTAGAGTAGCAGGAAGGGTAACTAGATCAATCTGAGTAGCTGAGGGAGTACCTGGAATAGCTGTAGCAATTGCCTAGGAGTCATTTTGTAAAAGTGAATTTTGGGGGGCAAAAAATAGAGAAGGGGGCCCATTTTTTTAACAAAGGGATCTGAAACTTTCTATGCTTAGTTTTAAATGAACTCAATTCTGTCATCTGAAAAATCTCTATTGCAATTCAACCTACCAAGACTGCAAGCTCCTTGTGTGCAGGCTTGAGCTAATTCATTATTATATATATTCTCTATGAGTATATTTTAGTATTTTAAATGTAATGATATTAATTTTGACAAGCGTGATTTTTTAAGGGAATTGAATAAACTGCTGGAACAATGTAAGGAAGGCTTGTGCAATAGGATCCAATGTGATGGTGAACAAAACCAAACTGCTAAGGAAATCCATTATCACAGTAATCAAATTGTAACTTTGAAATAGAATAAAAGACGTGGTTTTCCTATTTTTATTCATATAAATCAAGATAATACTAAATGACAATGAACCTTAATTTCAAAAGCTCACTTACTTCTAATATGTTTCAGGAAATATCCTCAAAACTGATATATCAGAGAAAATATAGTTTGGATTTATGGCAGCAATTTGAATATCCTTTCTATTTTCCAAATACCAACTGTGGTTGGGCTAGTAAACTGGTGAAGTCTAAGAAATTACCCTGTCCATTGTAATATGGTTGAGGATATCTTTGCAAAAGAATTACTAAGTGACACAGAGAATCTCTTTTCTATCTGTGATTAAAGGGAAGGAGAAACACAAAACAAATCTGGCAGATTAAAAAGAAAGAAAAGAGAAAAACAAATGTGGAAAAAAACATTGAATGTTTACTGTATATCAAGGAGTTAAAAACACCTTTTGAATAAGAAAACTGAGAAGCTCTGAATTCTAAAAACTCATTTACTCTTAAAAATACAAGGCATCTTCTAACAAAGTCGATAGGAATATACAACTGACAGCTTTTGAGAGTGTTTCTAGCTCTCCTCCCAATGGACTCTATTTTGTCTCCCCGGTTTAGCCTAAAACGCAAAATAAAAGTCTACTGTCATTTTCAGCTTTAGGCCATTTGACCAAGGCTTAGGTGAAGATGCAAAATCAAGCCATGAAATTTGAGGTAAGATTTCACTTTTGAGGTCACTATAGCAATTAGCACTTCTACTATTATGATAATAATCACCTAATAGGACACTACTAAAAATATAACCCCTGAAAATGGGAGTATTCTCTTACGTTTTCATTGAAACGCCATGTGACATAAAAGAAGGTAATTTTGCAACACTCTATAGTCTAATTTACTTTTTTAACAAGTGCTATGCTGAACTATGTTCCTTGACAAAAATAAATAATTCTTTCACAGACACTTTAAACAAGGTAATATGCTCAAACTTGGGGAAATATTTAAAGAAAGATGAATCCTAACTGACATTGAAATATTTTTGCTGACGGCCAAAATATATGGTTTCCAACTTATAAAGTACTCACTTGCATGTCACCCAGCCTTCCTCTCTGCTGGGGACACAGTTGTCATTCCACTACCTGTACTAGAATTGCTGGAAATGAAATGGTAAAGTTGGAATAAGAAAAAAAGGACTGATAGATTTGTGGAGGATATGGATTTAGAAGTGAAAGAAGGAACTACAACAGAAGAAGCAATTTAGTTGTATCAAATATATCAACACTCTGCCCAGGAAAATCCTGCCTCACAATTTGGAAGGTTTTCCCTTCCTTTGCTCACGTTGCCTAAGGTTCTTCTCTTTTGAGACCCATCTCAATTAACAAAAATCTAAGGAAGCTGGAGAAATTGTTGTGGATATTAGTCATTCACATATTTGTATACATCATTTCATCAGAAGACTAAATTTTGCTGAGTTTATATGCCCTTAAATAGCTTTGATTTTAGCTGATGTGTTTTAGATCTGGGGAATCATGTGATTTCAGTTAATAGGCTTCTTGCCTCGGGGAATGACAAATTTGGGTAAAGTAGCAGGGTAAAGGTTTAAGGCAATTGTTCTCAAAGTGTGGCTCCAGGCCAGCTGTATCAGCATCCACTGGGAATTTAGATAAATGCAAATTACCGGGCCCCACCCATTCCTAGTGAACCAGAAATTCTGAGTAGGGGTGGCTGGGAGCAGCAATCTGAATTTAACAAGGCTTCCAGATGATTCTGACACATATTTATTTTTGAAAAGCACTAGTTTAGGGCAGTTGGAGAGACCCAATAGACTTGGAAAGGCAACCATTAGGAGATAGGTAATAAATACAGAAAGCAGAAAAGAAGGGTCCCCATGGCCAACTTCCCTTATTTCAAAAATTTTCCAAGGATTTATTAGGGCATTGGCATATCCCAGCATACCATGCAATGTTCTCCTTTGAGATTAGTCTAGGAGCAAAGTGGGTTAACTGAGGCAAACATAGTGCTCTGACATAATAGCCATCTCTGCTTCTGAACACCTGAGTGTGAGTCCTTTGTGCCTACACCAGATCTCCACACTTTGGCTTGTCTTGCCCATATTACACTGCCCTCCACGAGAAAGATCACATCTTGGGCAAAGTGAAGTTGCCAAGGAGATGTGGTGTGGTCATCAGAACACTCAGCTGCAGTCCTACAGTGTCCTAGGGCTTCATCTCGAATGCCTGGTCTTGTACCCCTTAATCCCTGGTCTACCATCCAATCTTCAGTTTTCATGACTATCTTACTTCAAGACTGTTATACTTCTGGCCTCATTGTGTCTTCATTTTGGCATTCAGCAGCAATTCTCTCCTGGTTTGACTCTGAACTCAAACTCCCCATGCCGTCTGCCTCATTCCTTCAGCCCATGCCTAATTGAGGCTTTCACTCCGCTCCTGGCTCCTTGGTCTTCTGAACTACCACAATTTCCTTTTCTGAATGATAAAGACTTCTCTCCATTGCAGCCAATAAAGCACAGCCCAGATATCCTTCTGCCCATTTGTCCTCCACTTAGTTTTATACTTTTACTTCCCCAGCCCTACTCATCCTATCTACTCTCATCACATTACTTTTAGTACCTACTTACTGTAATTTGTACTGTAATTTGTTACTAGACCAAGTGCCAGCTCATTTCCCAAGAATTAGCTGATCTCTCTCCCATCTATCATTGTGCTCTCCACTGATGGGTGTGATTATCAGGTAGTTCTTTGCTTTCTTCATCAGATAGCAGCCAAAACCATTAGCATCTGTATTTGGACCTTCAGCAGGCTTCAACATTCTAACTCTGGTAAAACCTGCCCTTCTATCAAGAAAATAATCTTCATAAATAATCACAGTTAACAACTATTTGTAGAACATTGACTATGTGGCTAGATGCAGGAAATATGGCACCTACTGTGCTACATACAGGGGATATAGCACTGAACCAGAGAAAAGAAACTGCCTTCAATGAATTTACATCTGTGGGGGGTTACAGATATTCAAATATTGATAATATAATTGATTATTTAATCACAGCTATGATATGTGCTATCAGCAAGAAGTACAGGCTATAATAAGAAAGTAAAAGAAGAAGTACTGAAGCATATTTAGAGTCCAATAAGCCTTCCTTGAAATAGTGAAATTTAAGCTGAAACATCTAAGATGAGTAGGAATTGCCTGGAAAAGAGTGAATATTGGATAAGAGGTGTGGTATTCCAAAAAGATGGAAGAGCTTGTACAAATACTGAGGCAAAAACTAGCATCATTCTTTCAAGGAACTGAAAGAAGGCCCAGAATGTAGCGATTGAGGAGGAAAGTGGTAAGAGATGACGTGAGGCTGTTAAAGATCAATCACATATGAATTTATAGACCATTGACAGATTTTAGTTTTTTATTCCCAGTATAGCTGGGAGTCATCTAATACTTGCTACTCAAAGTATCATCCATGGAGCACTGGCATCAACTGAGAACTTGCTAGAAATACAGAATCTCAGACTCACTACCCCAGAATTACTAATCAAAATCATTTTACCAATCTTCCCAAGTGATTTCAGTGTACATTAAAGTTTAGAAAACAATATTAAATGATTTAAGCATGAGAGTAACCTTACCTAATTTAGATTTTAAAGATTGTAGCTACATGGACCACAGATTTGGTAGGGGGTAGGAAGAAGTGTGTATTCAGGAAGGTCAAGGAGGTTCATTGAACTCAGGAAGTTCATTGAAAGATAATGTTACTATAGACTAGAGGTTTGTCACTAGAAATGATTGGCTTGAAATATATTAAAGATAATGTCAGGATCTGCTGATTGATTTACAATGAAGGATGAGATTGAACAAAGTGTCACAGATGACTCCAAAGGTCTCTCCCCTGATAACTGAGTGGACAAAGTTGTCATCACTGACAGGGAGCACTGCAGAAGGAACAGATCTGGTGAGAAATATGAGTTTATTTGTGGACCACATTGAGTGTGTACAAAATGTCATGTTAAGAAAAATAAAACAATATTTAGAGAGGATCTTACTGTTTAAAACATGGTTTCCTACATGTTATCTTAGCTGTTCTCACCATCTTCCCAACTAAGGGTGAGATTCAAGGGCAGAGCCAAGTGAGAACTTTCTTGCAAAGAGAAGAGCAAGTGCAAAGATGTAAAGGGGCAAGTGTGAAAGCAAGCAGGTCAGTCAAACGGCTATTGCCAGAACAAAGAGGGTGCTCACTTGAGCCAGGACATGAGCCATAGAGATGGATCTAAATGGACAGCTCTAGTCTTCAAACGGAACTTATAGGACACGCTAATGAAGATGACATCCAAGTAGAGATGTTGCGTCAGATACACAATCTTAAAATCATAAGACAGCTCAAGTCTGGCAATGTAACAAATAGATTGTGTTTAGAAGCCATGGAATTGGGTGACACGCCTAGTAAGAGAGTTTGTCTAAAAAAAAAAAAAAAGCAGGGACCAGAAATAAGCCCTGGGTTACTCCAAAATTTTGAAAGAAAGCAGGAAAGAAACTAGAAAAGGATAATGAAACAGTAGAAAACTGAAACCTTATTTTCTTGGTCATTTATATAATAACATATATTCTTTTAAGTTAATGAGCAGTGGAATTCATAATTATTTAGTACCACTTTCAAAACTTGAAATAAGTAATAGAGTCTTATCGTTAAGAGATTTTGAAAGCTTTTTCTAAAATATGTGGTTGCTATCCATATTCCAATTTGTATAAGCCATATATGACATTATAGTTGTGTCCCCTACGACTTAGATATTATTTCATAAATCATATATTTGAAATTATTTCTTGATTTTAAGAATCAAATAAAATATTTTTGAGTAAACTGTAATTTATCTGAAAATACTGCACGAATGAAAAATATTTTAAAGATACTTTGCATTGTTTTTTATTTCTAGATTATCTAAATACTAAATATACATTTAATATACATTAAATATACATTTAATTTAATAATATACATATAATATTTTATATTAAATTTATGCACAGTATATACTATTTTTAGCCACTAATTTTTAAGAGAAATTATATATCTGATAAAAATGCAATAAGTACACAAGAATAAAAAAGGGAAAAGTAATAAACATTGCATGTAAATTAAGAGGGCATTGGCAAACCAAAGTACATCCATGGCAAAGCTGTTAGAATGGCGAAGCGCAGTGAAACATGTTCAAGCAGCAGGAGGGAAAGCTAATGCCTAGATGAGAATAGGAAGAAAAAGAGTGTTCACAGCAGCTATCTAACATGTAGAACAAGACTGTAGCAAGTATTGAAATTCCCATTACCTAAAATTGTCAATCAAACCATTTTAGGAATATTAGGAATATCATAAGGGAAAAAAATAACCTAGGGGTGACTCAAACGAACAAAAAAATTGCAGAATACTAATTGCCCAGAGAGGCTTTATTGAACGATGAGCTATTATTTTGACTTTGGTTTGAAGAAAATATTTTCATCTACAATGCATAACACCTCAAATCTAATGCCAGAAAAAGAGAAGATTGAATGTGGACTATACAATTAAAATAATAATAATAACAACATAAGACAAATTATTTGGCATGATTCCATGGCTTCTTTTTGTTTGATAAACACATTTGAAATTACTATCACTTTTTTTTTAAACCTCTCACATGGGCTCAGTGCTAATCTTATAAGTGATGTGAGTACTTCGGAGGTTGGCCAATGTACTTCGGTAAGTTAGAGACGGAAAAAAAAAAGACAGATGTTGATCTCACCATAGGACACTAAGTCTGACACCATTCTTTTCATAAAGGAAATGAACAAACTGAAAGAATCAGTGGAGCTTTTTCAACGGAACAAAAATAACTATCCTTGCAAGGAGACCCTTCTTCTGCACATGTGTGGAATAAAACTGTGCATTTTTAATGGCCTACAATTGAAAAGAGAAGCTACAGAACACTGGTTGAAGTTTCTCCCTGGGATAACGAAATATAAACATGAAGACAAATTGAAGGCCTGAAATCACGATTTTGTTTTTCAAAGTTTTCAAATTATTAGGAGCACCCAAAGTAGGAAAGCTCCCAGAGTAGTCAATGATAGAGCAGCAGCATAAAGTGAAAAGTATCAGGATTGTATACCTTTACTTTCCTAGTTCACTAACTAAAATCTTATAAATTTTTAACTCATTTTTTAATGACAAATTCTAGAATTTCATTACTTGCATAATATTTAGTGATACATTTTTAAAAATGAATATAAATATCTCATTTACTGCTTAGAAGAAAAATAAAACATTTTATCTACTTTTTTTTGAAATATAAGTTCAAATGTGGAATCTATTTCAGTACACTATGACTTAAGTAAGTATTTTGCAACATAACCTGGGGAAATAACATATTTATAACACTGATTTTATAGTCAATATGTTCTAAGGCCCAAACATAGATGTAATAAATACACACTGGGAATGTAACTTGTTTGTAATATGGATGTCATCAGAATTTTTTAAGATTTTAGTACTGTGTTTACATGTTTATTTAAAAAATAAGTAGATGTCTAGAGAAGAAGTAGTGATAAATAACTGAAAAAAAAAAATAGGATAGAAGCGGAAAATGCCATTATGCTTATTTAAACAGGTTAGGAGAACAGCAGAAAGCCATCTTCAAGAACACACACGTTTCTCCACTATGTGGAAGACACATGATTTCTCAACCATATGGAGGAGATAACAAGCAAAAAATGTTAATGTACATTGGAAAAACAGAACATTAGATTATATTTATGGAGAAATTTCATTAGATTATATTTATGGAGAAATTTCTATCTTGCAAGACTACAACAAGTTACTACGGTATATACAAAATTTCTTGGGAGCTATTTGAGAAATTTATAGACAGTCATCTCAAATTGGAAGGTAATGCTGTATCTAGACAAATCCTTTTCTTTCAGTTCTTCTACTTTTATTTTTTTATTTTTCTACTTTCCTTTCTAATCTAGATGCTATTATATATGAATCATGAGAATTTACTAATTTCTGCTTCACTAGTCATGACTTTCACTTGTTTTGATCAATGCCTATTAGTTACTGTTCATCCTCTGTAAAAATCAAACACTCATAGAAAAGAAAGCACTTCCTAAATATTGTGGAACACATTTTTTTCAAAGATTCATTTTATATACAAAGAAAACTTCCATTACTCTGACAAAAAATAAATGGAAATATACTGAATGATTTGCTTGGAATCAGCCAGTTAAATTATGGTCTAATGTTTACTTGTGAAAAAAAATTATAATTATCGGTTCTGTCATTGTGCCACAACTAATTAAAAACATCTTTCAAGAGCCTTTCAGAGTGAATTCTTCATCTAATAAATACATTTTTAAGAGGCATGCACATAATAATGCTTGGAATACTTATAGCATACCAGATAAGGTATTTCTATAGTGGTTGTTTTAAGTATTTTTTGTTTGTTTGCTTTTTTGTTGTTGTTTGGGTGACCTCTTTATATTATCATTGTTAAACTTTCTTGAAGAGGTAAATTTCAGATGGTTCTCTGGAAGTGCTACATTTAGATGAGTCATCAAAGTTGCATTTTGTTCAAATCAACTTTGAAAACACACTAGGGACCTTATAGAATAAGAATTTTGAATTTGAATGGGAAATGAAAGGGTGTGGTAGTCAGGTATGGTAAATAAGCATAAATGACAAGAATAAATCCTTGTAGAAAAGGTCTTTTACTTTTTTTCATAACCAAGTTAGTTTTTGGAGAAACAAATATGTGAATTATACCACCTCATTTTTCAGAATTTTCATTATCTTTTCAATTGGAATCATTTTAAATTTTCAGAGCAAACAAACTCATTCTAAGTTCAAATATATTTTAAGCAAACAACTTAAAAGCAAAAGCATTGTATTAATTTTTTGGATAAAATAATATAATTGATTTTATTTACATGTAAAAAACTGTCAAATATATTTGTTAGCTATAGGGTAAAACAGCTCAGGTAAAAGAAATCTGTATCAAGTAACAAAATCTGATTCAATGTCCAGTCAGCAAACATTGATGAGAAAGAAAGCCAATGGGGATTAATTGACCTATGTGCTTCAAAACTTGTAACTTTTATTATCTCTTATCCTCTGATATATTTAAGAAAATATAATGAAGATAAATGCTTTAGGGGTGAAGTGAATTTGTTTTCAATGGCTTGACAAATCAAACAATCATAAAATGAGATTTCTTAGATTTAGGGTGAGAATTTCTCAGAAGTGATAAATTGTTTTTATTCTAGCTCCTCAATTTTAGCTTCAAATTCAAAAAAAAAAAAAAAAACATGTAAGGGGAGAAATAAGTGTTCATCTTATTGAGAATTTGAATATTGAGCTACACATTTAAAGCCCTCACTCAAATAAACCAATAAATGCATTTTTGTTGTTTGGTAGGACCCAAAGTTGTCAAAAAATAATTACTTGCACCAATTTTTATTTTGCCACACAGATTTTTTGTTAGCAATTTCTTAAAAGAAGGAACACTATAATTAAATAATCTTTATTCTAGCTATCATTAATTTTTACATACATTTCATTGGCAAAACTATGTCTTTATCTTGCACAAGCTGAAAGAAAAATAAAAAACCTGGTAAATTAACACTTCTGAAAATACTTAAGTTTGGAAAATACCACTTAAAATCCTTTCACTTAGCTGTAAGTGCTTGAAAAAGATTATCAAAGTGAGTTTTTAGATATGAAAACAATAAAATAATCAAGTAAGCAAGCATTGCCATAGACTTTGCCTTTAATTTATTTTTTCATTTATGTAGTCTGTCCATATCGCTAATATTCAATTTATTAGTCAATAATTACTCTCTGAATTCTTCCCCTTTTTTATTTTTTTCATTTTTCAATAGCAGTACAGAAATAAATAGAAAAATGTAATCTTTAAAAAAATGTGTCATAATCTCACAAGGATTGTTATTTGGAGACTTACTTTTGACAATATTAATACATATTTGTCCTCTTCAGAAACAGAAAGAAATGATAATATAAAACATATAAGAAAATAAATAAGAACATAGAGAAAAATGACAAGTCCAGCAGTAAAATGAGATGTACTTGGAAGCTTTTACTCCACTGGAGAAAACTACTTACAAAATAACTGATGAGAACTAGTGACAACTTTCTCCTAGCTGATGCATCACTGAACATATTTGATTTTTATTTAATCTACTTAAATAGGACATTTTTATTTGCAAAGCTGCACACACCCACAACCTGGAGTAAAGTTCAAGAATGATCATTCAAAATTTCTAATAATCCAAAATTATATTGTGTTGTATCTAAATAAATCTTAGCATGTTATTTTGGAATTTTGACCATGACCATAATTTTTAAAATAAATTGTCTTTGGTAAAATAAATAATCTCACAAATGTAAACTCTTTCATAAGTTTTTCAAATTTAGTCTTTCATTTTAATCAGCAAACTTCAATTAAGAAGATTGGAGTATTAAAAAATATTTCCACATCACACCTATTAGATGTTTTTGACTATAACGAAAACAAAATTGGAATTAAATTTTAGGGATGCATAAAATAATTTTATAATATTTACTTGCAATTTTTACAGTATTATACCGCATATACCTTAAAATTCTGCTTTCCAATATTTCACATTAATTTAACAACACTAATATCAATGTCTGTGTTGGAAGACTTTCTTTGGAATGATGCCACTATGGGTTCATTCATTTCATTTCTTTGATGGAAATATATCTCATTTAGATAAAAATTTTATTGAACTGAGCATTCAACTGAACAAAAATATAACTGCAATATCCTCTAGTCAGCAGAAGTAGAATTTATTGCACGACAACAGCCCACAGAGTGTGATTAGGACATTAAAAAGAATGATAAGCAAGCAAGGCTGACCATCACTACTACCAGTTCATCTTCTAAGGACCACTTCGCTCATTTCTCAGTCTGTGTCCCTAGGGAGTGGATTAGAAGGCTATAAAATACACCGCCTTTTATACAATGTGCAGCTGACTGGTTCAGGAACAAAGTAAACTCAAAGTAATAAAAATAGAATGCTTGTCTTCAAAGGCAGTTCTTAGTAATGCTTCCCTTTGGCAACTTTTAGATCTTTACTTTAAATGTAATAGTGAAGTGTATGAAGACATAATTTTGTGTATACTGGGTAGCTCACAACAGCTTTCATTGCAGTAGAGCATCCTTGGAGAATTTACAGAATCTTCAGTCAATTGCAATTCTGATGCTCCACATGGTTACAACATTTTTATTTCATTAACACCTAATTTACAAGCACAAACCATTCTAAATGTATCAGAACAGATGTAGGAAATAATTTTAATTTAGATTGAAATCTTCATCTCCTAGTCACATATTTTTAACCCATCTATCTTAAGAAACAAAATTTTTTAATAACTTATTGAAGAGGATTATAAAGAGATAAAAAAGTTTTACAATTTAAATAAAGAGGTGCCACAATTTGTTATTCATTTCTACCAGTTTATCTATTATTGCACAGATGCGCAATACCTGCTGTATTGAGGTATATGGTTTATAACAAGACACATGCAACACTGATAAGACAATCTGCACCTATTTAAATATGCTTTTTCATGGAGCCTCCCATCATAGCCTTTGGACATTTAGTTAACACTTTGAGAGCTCTTCAAATTTGTTTTTAATTTTCTAAAGAGAGATTATTTTACTTGATTGACTTGGCATTTAATTTGCTATGTATAAAAACAAATACAAAAAGGAAATATTTTGTCATTATACAAATACTAAAGCAACTGAATATTTGGTATCATTTACAAGGACTATCTTAATCAGTTTAAAAAATCTAGTCAACATGGTCAAAAACCTAAGCCAGCCCCACCCCCTACACAGCTTAATTGCTTCAATAAACAGAATAACCAACTGTTCTGGTCTTAATAGAAACAACCCACATGACTTGGATATGCTAAGTTGATCCTTACTCAATATCAACTTTCAGTTCATGTAGTCAGCATGTCCCATTATTTGTTCCCATTAGTTCTTACCTATGTAAATCTGAATGAGAAGGGGGCATGCTCTGGCATAAAATACAATAAACATGTCTGCCTGAGACCATCTTCTCCCTCAATTTCAATTCATCTCTCCATATTTTGAATTAAGATAGCTTATTTTTTCTTCCACTTCCTACTCACATTCCTCACTTAGTAAGTGCCCCAAAATGGGTAATGTAAGGCTGTTCAAGCCTTTCTTTGCATGCTAGTCTTTCTATTATAGTCTGCATGGGCTTTGTTAGGAATATCCTTATGAAATATCTAATATTAAGCAAGTACATCATATAATTTGCACTATTTTTCCATTAAAAAAATCTATCTTTGATTTTTTTTTTTGCATTAGACTGTACTCATTAAGTGTCTGAAGATGGAACAGAAGAAGGAAAAAATGAACTTTCATTTATGCAAAATCTTAGTAATTTATGATTTAAGGTGACACCAAACAAAGCTTTGGAGAGGGGACACATCTAATTGTCTTTGAAAAGCTTGTCTCAAGGTGACTGGGGTTTTTTCCCTATAATTTACATTTTGATAAGGTCAACTTTCTCAGAAGAAGCCCCTCATTGTGCTTTGTAGAGGTAGCTCTGAACAAGTGGAAATACAAAAAAAGAAAGTGTTCCTACCTTAAGGGAAATTACTGCAGGTCTTACCCCCAGACTTCTATATATCTGCAACATAAAAAGAAAGACATTTGAAAGTTACTTACATTATGTAAAAAGCAGTATTCTTCACGTAAGCAAAAACTGAGACACTGCACTCTCTTCTCAGCAGAGATCTGTTTCTAGTGGGAAAAAACAGAAAGAAGATAGCATCACAGAGTTGTTCCATTTGATTAAGAATAGAATGAATAAAAGAATAAAAGTTGATGATAATAATTAGGGTAGTCATAAGATGAAAATATCTAGACATGTAACATAAACTAATTTGAGCCTCTAAGATGAGTTTCAGATATGTGGTAAAGAATAATCTATAGCACAAAGTAATTTTTCTTACCATCAAGATTAACTTGACTTTCCATATATCCATGTCATATAATGGTATTCACCATTGCTTCTTTATTTTAAAATATAATTTTTAGATGTAATTTATAATGCTAAGTTTGGAAAATACAAGATATTCTATAGCATTCAGCCACTAAGTTTCAATTGATTCTTTTTTTTTTTTGTGAGGCAGATCGGCCCTGAGCTAGTATCTGCCAATCCTCCTCTTTTTGCTGAGGAAGACTGGCCCTGGGCTAACATCCACGCCTATCTTCCTCCACTTTATATGGGACGCCACCACAGCATGGCTTGCCAAGCGGTGCGTCAGTGCGCGCCCGGGATCCGAACCGGCTAACCCAACCCCGGGCCGCTGCAGTGGAGCATGCGCACTTAACCGCGTGCGCCACCGGGCTGGCCCCTCAATTGATTCTTATATAGCAGCAAAATAATGCAATGATTACATAGAACTTTGTGGTTTACAAAGAATTTTCATATATGTTATGATTTAATTTTTATAAAAACCCAGTGAGAGGTACAGGCAAATGGAAAAACATTTTGGCAAAAAAGGCTAGCGAGCCCTGAGAGGAAACAAATGTGGTAAGCCCTAAGATTGCCTCAGCTGGAGAAAGTTACCAGGCTCTGGCGCAGGGAGAGGAAATTCAGTCAGATCCTGGTGGTCTCGCTGAGCTGAGGAGACAGAGCTGGAAGTTTGGGGGAACCAAGGTCGCTAAAGTTTGCAAGGTAGAGTACTATAGAAGAGAGAGATGCACAGAGACAGAACGCTGGAGATCTTCAGAGGGTTCCCCTTGAGTATTCAGTTGAATATTGATCAGTGCATGCATGTGAAGAAATCACTCACTGCCAGGAAAAGAAACACCTGAAAGTTAAGAAGGAACAGTGCCAGATGTTCATCCAAGATTGAAAACAGTGCCTGTTGCCATTTTCCAGAGTGGAAAACTTCATAATTCAAGGAACGTTGGTTAGAATACAAAGAAGGGTCTCGCTTCAGTAGGAAGAAAATTAATCCTAGAAGAAACGTAGTTCTTGTCCCATCTAACAAAGATTAAAAGCAAGACCCAAAAGGATCAAGTTTTTTCCAACAAACTGAACCATGTCCTGAACAAAGCTCAAGAATATTTATAGGAATTTATGTGGGATATAAAAATACACAGCAACCAATAGGCTTCTCAATATCTTGACTACAAATGAAAGAGCAAAGGTGCCCACAAGTAATTCAATTTAATCATTAACAAAGAAAAGAAGTGATTCCCACTCATATGCTGCAGTTCACCAATCTCTGATTGATTTGTGAAATATCAACACACTAAGAAATCCACTCTTTCAAGGACAATATTCAGGCAGTTGCAACACTGTTCAAAAGAATGTATAATGCTTTTTCCTACTGTTAGAATTTTTTCCTTTTTAAATTTTGTTTGCCTGGTTTAAATGATGCAAAGAAGTTACCACCACCAAGTGCATGATTTTATATATTTAAGCACTTATTTAAGAACATATTACCTTTTATAAAATATTGGAAACTTTTCTCCCTGCATCAAAGTGTGGTACATAATGCTGGCACTGCAAAATAAAGTAGTGAGGAAGAGTTGGTAGAAAAGAAAAGCACCTAAGGATTTAAAATGTGCAAAGACTTGTTCTAGGCCTCATAAATTTAATATTTACATAATTCTCACAGTAACTTTCCAACCTATGGTACCAGGGTTCAGAGGACTCACCATAAATGACTTTTAGTGTTAGTTCTGTGATTAATATTACAGATTAATAATAGTTATTGCCCCATTCTATGTAGTCCAAGTACTCTATTGTTTATACTAGATAAAATAATTGTGTCCCTATTGTACAATTCAGAGTATAACATACTTGTAAAAAAAATCCATAAATCAAAGAAGTAAATATAAAGGACATTAGAGAATATTTTGAATTGAAGGAAAAATAAAACCACAATATATCAAAATTTATGGGATGCAGCCAAAGCATCTCTTAGAAAAACATTCATAGCATTAAATGCTTACATCAGAAAATAACAGAAGTTTCAAATCAATTATCTAGGCTTCCACCTTATGAAATTTAGAAAAAGAATAAACAACTAATACCAAAGCAAATAGCCAAGAGGAAACAATAAAGTGCAGAAATCAATAAAACCAGAAAAGTCATTCAGGAAAGTCAGTGAAACCAAGAGCTATTTCTTTTTTTTTTTAAGATTTTATTTTTTTTTGAGCAGTTTTAGGTTTACAACAAAATTGAGAGAAATATACTGAGATTTCCCATAGAACTCCTGCCCCTACACATGCACAGTATCTCCTATTATCAACATCACTCACCAGAATGATACATATTTTTTTTTTTACCGAGGATGAACTACATCAACACATCATTATCACCCAAAGTCCATAGGTTACCTTGGGGTTCACTCTTTGTATTGTACATTCCACGAGCTTGGGCAAATGTATAATGACAAATATCCATCATTATAATATCATGCAGAGTATTTTCACTGCCCTATAAATCCTCTGTGCTCTGCTGATTCATCCCTTTCTCCCCACTAACCACTGGCAACCATGAATCTTTTTGTTGCCTCCATTGATTTGCCCTTTCCAGAATGTCATATAGTTGAATTCATACAGTATGTAGCCTTTTCAGATTGGTCTTTCACTGAGTAATATGCATTTAAGTTTCCTTCATGTCTTTTCATGACTTGATAGCTCATTTCTTTTTAGCACTGAATAATATTCCATTGTCTGGATGTACCATAGTTTATTTATCCATTCACCAACTGAAGGACATTTTGGTTGCTTCCAAGTTTTGGCAATTATGAATAAAGCTGCTATAAACACCGTGTGCAGGTTTCTCTGTGGACATAAGTTTTCAGCTCCTTTGGATAAATACCAAGGAGCACAATTACTGGATCATATGGTAAGAGTACGTTTAGTTTCATAAAAAACTGCCAAACTGTCTTCCAGAGTGACTGTACTATTTTGCATTCCCACCAGCATTCCTGTTGCTCCACATCCTTGCAAACATTTGGTATTGTTAGTGTTTCAGATTTTGGCCACTCTAATAGGTATATAGTGGTATCTCATTTTAATTTACATGTCCCTGATGATATATGATGTGGAGCATCTTTTCATATGCTTATTTTATACTTGTATATCTTCTTTGGTGAGGTGTCTGTTAAGGTCTTTGGCCCATTTTTCAAACAAGCTGTTTGTTCTCATATTGTTGAGTTTTAAGAGTTCTTTTTATATTTTGGATAACAGTCTTTTATCAAATATGTCTTTCGCAAATATTTCTCCCAGTCTGTGGCTTATCTTCTAATTTTCCTGATATTGTCTTTCACAGAGCAGAAGTTTTTAATTTTAATGAAGTCCAGCTTATCGATTATATCTTTCATGGATCATGTCTTTGATGATATATTTAAAAAGGCACCACCACACCCAAGGCATCTAAAATGTTCTTCTATGTTATTTCCTAGGATTTTATGGTTTTGCAATTTCACACTTAGGTCTATGATCCATTATGAATAATTTTTGTGAAAAGTGTAAGGACTGTGCCTAGATTTATTTTTTTTCATGTGGACATCCAGTTGTTCCAGCACTGTTTGTTGAAAAAACTATCTTTGATCCATTGTATTACCTTTGCTCCTTTGTCAAAGATCAGTTGACTATATTTATGTGGGTCTATTTCTGGGTTCTCTATTCTGTTCCAGTGATCAATTTATCTATTCTTTTGCCAGTAACACTCTGTCTTGATTACTGCAGCTTTATATTAAGTCATAAAGTCAAGTAGTGTCAGTCCTCCAATTTTGTTCTTCTCCTTCAATATTTTCTTGGCTATTCTGGGTCTTTTAGCCTCTCTGTATTAACTTTAGAATTGATTTGTCGATATCCATAAAGTAACTTGCTGAGATCTTGATTGGGATTGCATTGAATCTACAGATCAAGTTGAGAAGAACTGACATCTTGACAATAATAAGTCTTCTTATCCATGAACATGGAGTGTCTATACACTAATTTAATTCTTCTTTGATTTGGAAAAGATATTTCTTCAAAAAGACCAATTAAATTGATATACCTCTATTCAAACTGACCAGAAATATACTCCCACATAAATGATTAGTTGATTTTCAACTAAGGTGCCAAGACAATTGAATTGAGAAAATTTCTAAAATACATGGAAATTTTTATTGCTATAACTCCCCAGAAAGCCAAAAATTTAAAAGATAATGATACCAAGTATCTGAAGCAAAGGAATCCTTCATACACTGGTGGAGAGAGTGTAAACCGGCACAACCACTTTGGAAAACAGGTTGATATCAATTACTAAGATTGAAAATAGATATACACCAGATCCAGAAATTTCACTCTTACTGAACAGATATGCTTGTGTATCTTTTACTTATGAGTGAGATCATACGGTGTTTGACTTTCTCCATCTGACTTATTTCACTTAGCATAATACCCTCAAGGTCATAAGTTATTGAAGTGTACATTTTTGATATTTTCCCCTTTTTTGTGTTTTACAATAAAAAACTTAGAAATGAAGTTAACCATGGATAAATGAATAAATGAATAGTTAAATAATCCTCTATCATGGCTTCAAATTTAACATGTTTAAAAAGAAACTCAGAATCTTTTCCTTCCAAATCAATTCCCATATTGAATTCCCAAATCTGCCCACAACATCATCACTCACATTCAAATCTAACTTGAAATATGTGCTCCTTATATTGTTGAAGCAGAAAGATTATATACTTTAGAATCTGAGAGATTATGGTTCAAATCCCAGCCTTTCCTTTTATTATCTGTGTGGCCACAAGTAAATTACCTAATTGACCCCCATCACTAGTTGCTGCATTTGGTAAATGGAGATGGATTCTACAATCTCTTAGAATTAAATGAAATGACAAATATAAAAATTTAGCCCAAAGTACATATTTTTAAAACGTCGATTCCTATTTTCTCTGAACACAAATCCTGTATACAATCAGACCTCTTCTAACATCAATTGTCTCTTTGTAATCTGTTTGGGAAAGAGAAAAGAAGGCCTGGCAGCTCGGAGCTAATATGGCACTGTCAACTAGGCTGGGTGTTCTCCTGTTGAACATCAGACAAGGCACTCTGTGATCATAATGAATCAAGAAAAACAAAACAAAACAAAACAAAAAATTCCATAGTAATGTCTAAACTCAGACAGAAACTAGAATATTGTTCAAATATCAAAAATGACCTAACATCCCTCATCCTTGCTAATATTAGTGATTGCTGCTTCTACACCAACTACAGCTTTAGAATTGCTTCATATCTCCTGCTTTTTAAATAAGAATTATTAGGATACCTAATCATAGAATTATCTCCATCTCCTTGAAGCCTCCCCAAAACACCTATACAAGCTCAAATCCTAACATAAAACCCTTCCAACACCCTCTTAATAGATGTCCAG
Organism: Diceros bicornis minor; assembly: GCF_020826845.1. Lineage (NCBI taxonomy): Eukaryota > Metazoa > Chordata > Mammalia > Perissodactyla > Rhinocerotidae > Diceros > Diceros bicornis. The sequence continues at coordinate 79,777,556 of NC_080740.1, read as the reverse complement.
CAGCCCACTGTGTGCAATCTCTCTCTTTACAACAAGTCAATAAACCCAACTTTGATCTCAGATATGCCCTTGGTTGTCTTCGACTTGGGAGCATTGGCATCTCTTACATGTGGCCCCTCTTTTAGAATCCATCTGTCACCTCCTTACATGTGAGATCCATTTTCCTGCATACATAAACTATTTTGGCAACCTAACTGGGATTTCTCCCCCTCCCTTTCCTACCTCCAAACCATACTAGAGATTGCTGAATATTCATTAGCACAAAAAATTCTCTTCCAAAAAAAAGTACTATTTATCAGACATCTAATTTTACATGTCCATTTTAATATTTAGTGAGTGAAAGACTGTCAGTAGCTGTTCTCTCAAGAGACAAGATACATCCTTTGTGCTGGTGAACCAATTGTAAGCTATGCTATATCTGGGTGTTAGGAGATAAAGTGCCAAAAGCATACCTGTAAATGGAAAAGCAATTTTCTCTTAGGCTTCATATAATAGCATGTCAAAATTCTCTAATTCTTTTGTTTTGTCTTAAATAAAGAAAGGTTAGGTTGCGAGCAAAAATTTTGTTTTGATAGCTTGAATCTCTAGAATAACCCCCAAAGGAAGTAGCAGGAAGCAAATCTAGTCAAAGCAGTGTTTAGAAAATAGAAGTTTGTACCTTGTCATTATATTTCACGTTTTCAACTAGACCTGAAATGAGAATACTAGCTTCCTTTTTTTTTATTCAATAGATACTTTTCATTTGTGCTTTTTAAAAAGTATTTTTAAAATTGTATTTTACATAACATGACACATAAATTGCACACTGTGGAAAGAATTGTCTGCCTCCCTGAATGAAATCATTTTAATCTCAAGAGTTTTATTATCTGTTAAAATCTATTTAAATATAGGCATTCAATTTTACATTACTTGACATTTATGAGGAAGCTATTTTACAGCAGCAGGTTTCTGAATAGACAAGATCACAACAAATATTCATGATTACATGACATGCTAGATTGAAAAATATGGGGAAAGAATGATCTAAATATTCTGGGTGGTTCACATATATGAATATCTAATAAAATTCTGGATCAGAGGTCTGCTAATATGTTATATGTGTTTGACAACTACCGTTACAACACACATAATAATAGTCTACCTATTTTTATTTACCATATTACAATATTAATTGAAGCTATTCTGTTTAGAATATTAGCTAAACCATTTAATATTAAAACTGGAGAATAGAGACATGCATCCATAATGTGGAATATTCAGTTAGTGTTTAAGGCTATATTTTTTTTAAAAGAAAATAGCAACTTTGCTAGTTGAACTGGCTAGAAAGACAATAAATCCTACTTTCATTATACATCATGATCTATGCATGGGCTAGAAGGTATCTCAGCTTTTACTTCAATGATACAAAAACACAAATCATGGGCACAGTTTTAGATATAGAAAGAGACGACATTTAAAAAATTTATTCTAACACTTGCTCAAGTTCCCTGCTTGAATTAGAGTTGAAAGAAACTGGGAGAATGAGCTTTTACAAGTAGGTTTTCTACAGCTGGCCTCATGAGTCTGATGTATGGCAATTCAAACTGGGATTTTTATAAACAAGAAAAAAATCAAATCGCCACAAGATTTTAAATTACACTGAAGAATCTGCATGAAACTTCTATCCATCAAATGGCCACTGAAAAATGAGGTAATTACCTAAAATAATTTCCGTGTTAAGAGCTAATACAATATTACAAAGTAAAGTCCAGTTGTGAAAGCAATGCATAATTTCCTGATTAATGTCTCATGCACAATATTCTTCCATGCTCTGTCAGAGCCTAAATAACAATATGGCCAATCAATCAAATTAAAAAAAAAAAAGATAACTCAGATAAGAAATGAGTTCAACTCTAATAAATCATGACTTGAACTCAGTGAATTTTAGGATTATGACAACTAATCACAGTATATTGTGTTTTTAAGGCAATACATTTAATTTTAATTGGTATAATTATAGATTTTTAGATATTCAAGATTAGTGTGTGAAGGCAAAAAAAGCCCCACATTTTTTAGTTTGTAAAATGTCATCTATTAAGTTATTGAAGAAAACTTCACATTAAAATACCAAATCTGTAACTCACAGCTCTGCCAAAAGTTATGATAAGAGCGATATTTAGTCAGGAAGACTGAGAATGTCAGTAGAGTAATATGGCCAAATTTCTTACACAAAGATTATGAGACATTTCCCTTCTTAGCGAAAGTGGAAACATTTCTTCTAAAAGTAGAATTAATCTCCTCTGTCAGCCCACAGCAGGTGTGGCGATAAACAAAGGAAAAGCAGGTAAGGCAAAGCACTCTAATAGATACAAGGGCCATAGGTGCTCTGATCAGTCAGTTAAATTCAAAATAGCCTTTTTTTTTCATTCTTCCACCATTCTGTTCGTGTGCAAATGGAGACAATCTTTAAAATGTTAAGACTATTTATGGAACTTATTAAGAGGCAGAATTTTTCTCTCCTTGTTGGTAGGAAGGGGAAAAAGGAGTGAGCGGAGGAAATTTTTCTTAAAGCCAAGGTACTTTTTGTTGTTGTTGGCAATAGGGAAGTGATAAACGGCAGTCCAAGAAAATGTGTTCATGATTATTTTGACCCAGCCAGAATACTGGCTCTCCTTTTGTTTCTTATCAGGAAAGCATTAATATTTGGCAAGTGAAGAAAGCAAGTTTGGAGAGCAGACAGGCTGTTCTGTCCAGGCCCTATTACTTACTGACTATGATCTTCAGCAAGTTACTTAACCTCTTTCAAGCCTTTTTTTTAACCTGAAAAGTGGGGATAGTAACATAAGACACCCTACTGGGGGGATGTGACTACTGACTAGAACCAGTGCTAGTACTAGAATAGTGACTAGTTAGAATCACTTAGCCCAGTGACTGGTACTAGTAAGTGCTGAATATAAACTCAGAATGTATTATTGGTGCTGTTATTAAATCACTTATTTAACCTCTTACATCCATTTCCTCATCTCTGAAATTGAGATAATAATATTACCCATCTGATATATTTGTTGTGAGAATTAAATGGATTAATACATCTAAATTTCTTATAACAGTGCCTGATATATAATAAAACCTCAAATTGTTAATAAATTAATCATTGGTAGCCTCTGGCTACATGCAGCCATTCAAATTCAAATTAATTAAAGTTACAAAAAATTTAAAATGTCATGAGTCACATTTCAAGTGCTCAATAGCCACATGTGGCTAGTACCTCTTGTTTTGGACAACACAGATTAAAATATTTCTATCATCTCAGAAAATTCTGTTGGAGAGTGATAATAGATATGTACTTAAAGAAAGAACTGTAGGGACAAGAGACCATTCATTCATATTGTTAGCCAGTGAGCAGGGGGGACAGGATGGGATGAAGAATAGACAGTTTGTAGAAGATGATTAACTTGTACTTTACACAACTTCATATTGTTTCAAGTGTGCTTTCTTTACATTTAGGCATGTATTATTTTAAGAAAATTTTTTAAAAATTATGAAATAACAATTATAAACACTTTAACTTTACATCAGATTGACTTTAGTCAACAGGGAAAGAATTATTCAAACTACCAATACAACAGTAACGTACCATGTGGAATTCACTTGAGGTAACAACTTAATTTTCAAAAAACTGTAATTATGCCTTTAAGTGACATCCAAATATAACAAAACTTTCCAGGGCTTTGGCAGTCTAAAGTTTTGCAAGGTCTTAACTGTGATGGTTAAGACTTTTCAAAGTTTTTCAGGCTTGAAATACTCTCACAAATCACATATAACTGCCATGCAATTCTCAGCAACTATATAAGAATATGTTTTTTTAATATTTATTAACAAATAGTATCAATAATGAAAAGCTATTATATCACCAGTTTCTCAAGTGACAATGACTTCCCTAATTTCAAAACTCTGTAGCCATTTTTTCACATTCTTATCTCTTTGGCCCTGGATTTCTTGGGAATATTTGATACTATAGGGGAGAAAGAACTAGTTCTCTACCTTCTGGTTTCTTCTGGCTGGTCTAAGAATTAAATTGACACGAGACAGAATAACAGAAAAAAATCAAAGTTTAATAACATGTATACATGGGAGAAACCCAGGAAAACTGAGTAACTCACCAAAATGACAGACCCCACTTAGCTTCTTCCTGGCACAAGATTTCTATCTTAAATTCTTGAACTCTTTTAGGCAGTTAGGGGAAAGGTCAAAGTTTCTTTCTGAGTTTTTTTGTTCTTAAAAATAATGAAACCATGAGGCTGGCCCAGTGGCATAGCGGTTAAATGCGTGCACTCAGCTTTGGCGGCCCATTGTTTGCAGGTTCAGATCCCGGGCGCGCACCGATGCACTGCTTGTCAAGCCTGCTTTATATGGGATGCCGCCACAGCAAGTGCTGTGGCGGCATCCCATATAAAGCAGAGCAAGATGGACACAGATGTTAGCCCAGGGCCAATTTTCCTCAGCACAAAGAGGAGGATTGGCATTGGATGTTAGCTCAGGGCTAATCTTCCCCACAAAAAAATAAAATAAATAACCAAGCCAAAGAGACACATTTTGTGGTGGCAAATTCTGATCCACCACAATACTAATGACTGTTTTTTAATTTTGGAAACACAATCCTCCCGTGGTCCTATTACACAACTCTCTCCCTGATCTTCTCCTTCCTCCTATACTATTCTTTCTCAGGGGTATTTCTGGTTTTTTATTCTTCTACCACTCCTCAAACTGTGTTTTGCCCTGTGTTTTATCATTGACTCTTTTCTTACGTCACTTTAAACGCTCTTTTGAGTGTTCCAGTCTATTTCATAGTTCCAAAAACCACCTATACACTGATGGTGTTACATTCTATACCTCTAGTGAGAATTTTTCCTTTAAATCCTAAACTTCTTTTTTTTTTTTTAAAGATTTTATTTATTTATTCTTTTCCCTCCAAAGCCCCAGTAGATAGTTGTATGTCATAGCTGCACATCCTTCTAGTTGCTGTATGTGGGACACGGCCTCAGCATGGCCGGAGAAGCAGTTGTCAGTGCACGCCCGGGATCCGAACCCGGTCTGCCAGCAGCAGAGCGCACGCACTTAACTGCTAAGCCATGGGGCCGGCCCCTAAACTTCTATTTTGTTTTATTTTCTGCATGTCCCAGAGACCCAGACTCAGATTTTTGCAATATTGAACTAACCTTTTTTTTAGAGCTCCATTTACAAAACAAATGCACATGCATGCACCAGCTTTTCCTCCTTTGTTTTACTTCTCTCTAACAAAGACCTGATAATCTTCTAAATTTATCTATCTTATACACTTTCCGTTAAGTCACTAAACCATGCTCATTCTGCTTCCTATCACATACAGTATACACTCATCCCTCTCTCCAGATGGCTATTTCCTCTGCTTGTATTTAGTCTCCCAGAAATTCTTGCCTGAGCTACTAAAATAACTTAGGTAACTCATCTTACTTATTATCAGTTTAACCCCCAAAATGCTACCAATACAATTTTTCTTAAACACAAACTTCATTTGTATTACATGAAATTCTTTAATGATTCTCATCACTTACAGGGACTTTCAAAAATCCTTGAGCATGAATGTGAGGTCCATTTTCATGGCTCCTGCTTATCTTCTTAGTCCAATTTCTGTACCTCTCTTGTAATGTCCCTGGCTATGTCAAGGTAGCTGCTATTCCTAAAATGTGATATGTCCTATCACGCCTCCAAAATCCACTGTATATGCTCTTTGCTTTACCTGGAATCTTGTTAATCTTTCCTGTTTCTTGAAAAACTTGTAATATTTTAAGACTTAGAAGCAACATCTCATTGTTTTGCATTTTTCTCAGACTTTCTTTCACTCTCCTCTTCTATGCAGAACTCAGGTTCTGAATCTCACTTATAGCACTTCATAAAGGTAAATTGTTTCTCTGTTTGGGTAGACTATGAGATGTCTAAAGGTTTCATTATTAGCATATATCTACAATGGGTAGATGCTAACATGTCATGCATAGCAGGCCCTCAATTATATTTATTTAAATTACTAATTAAGTAAGGTATGGTTGTAAAATACTATGAATAAAAATAGTTAGGATGGCAAAAAATTACTGAAAATAAAAGGACAATATTCAGAAATACAGTTGAAATTCCAAAAGTTTCATCACTCCCTCCTCTGTGAAATACTTTCTTCACTTGGCTTTGAGTACCCACTAATCTCATGGATTTCTTCTTGACTTATTGGCTTGTCTTTCTCAGTCTGCTTTGTGGATTTCTCCTTATATTTGGACCCTTCAATATTGGAATAGCCCAAGACTAAGATCTTGCCCTTGTATCTCTTCTCTTTATTTGAACACCCCAAGAGATGTCATGCAATCCCATTGCTTTCAATATCATCACTATGCTGAAGACTCTTAGTCTGGATACTATGTTACACTCCAGACGTTATATTCTACTTCTACTCAATGTTAAACTGTCAAACTTCACATGTTAAAAACCGAGGCTCTCATCTTCCCCACCAAAATGTGCTCTACAACCTAGACAATTGCAATTCTATCCTTCCAATTGTTTAAGGTCTCAAACCTTCAAGAAATTCTTGATTCTTTTAGGAAATCTTGTTAAATATATCTTCAAAAAATATGCAGAATCTGACCCTGCCCCATGACCTCCACTGCTACAATCTTGTCCAAGCCAACATCCTCTCTCACTGTAACTAGTGTAAAAGCAAGTGAAGTCGTCTCCCTGTTTCTGCTCCCCCACTCCCTGTCCCCTTCTATCTAGTCCCAATACAGCAGTCAAAATAATTCTGATAAAATATGTCAGATAATCTTGCTCTTCTGCTCATAACCCTCCAGTGGCTTTTCAATTCACCTAGAGTAAAAAGTTATCTCCTTATATTGGCCTATAAAATCCTTAAAGATCCCTGTTACATATTTGACCTTGTCTTCTACTTTTCTTCACTCATTTATTTGTAGCTTTCTGGCCTCCTTGCTATTCATTGAACGGACCGGGGATGCACCTAGCTCCAGGAATCTGTACTTTCTTTTCCCTGTGTTTGGGGAACTCATCTCTCAGATAGCGATATGACTCACTCTACCTCTCTCACCTTCATCAGTGTTCATCACAATATTTAAAATTGAAATCACCACCACACTTCCTAGCCTGCTTTGAAACTTCTTCTTTACAGTAATTATCAGGTAACATAAAGTGTATTTAATTACTAATTTTTGTTTGCTTACTGTTTTCATAATACTTGTAGAAAGATAAATCTATAGGATAGCAATGTTTACTGGTATATCCTTAGTGCCTAGAAGGGTACCTGACACACGGTCATCAATAAATATTTTCTAAGTCAATGAATGACTATAACTAATAAGTGATCTGAGAGATGAAACTAATGAATAAGGTGAAGAATTGGAAAAAATATCAGGCTGGAATACAGCAAAAAGAATAAGTACATATCTAAAAAAGAAATAAGTACATTACTAAGTCAAATAAAACAAGTAAATAAACATTTCCTAGTGGGTGGTCCAATAAAGCTTGTAGACTATTGAAAAATAAACTTTCCTATTTCTAATAAAGTGAATAACATTGCTGAAAGATAACTAAATACTTTCCCTTATATTTGACCTCTCAGACTCTTCAAAATATTACTGCATAAAGTGGAATATAGCCGATAGTTATCTCCATAAATTATTTGACCATATAAACTATTTGTGATTTCCTTGTGAAATTAGGGTTTTATGGAATGACTTTTGGGAATTGCTGAGGAGAAAGGGATATTGTATATGAGCTATAATTTTGTCTCAGTATGATAAGATGAAAAATGCTGTGATAACTGAGCCTGGAAAACTAGAAAACTGGTAAGATGATCATTAATGTTGAGCAATAATTTGTATTTTCCTGTTATCGTATAGTCAGGAAAAGCCAAGAGCTCTGGGGATGATGATCAGTAACTTATAATAAGATGCAATCATATTGCATGAAAATAATACTTCTGAGATTTAGTAAAAATATATAGTAGAAGTCTTTTTCATTGCCTTTGCTTACATCAAGAAGAAGAACGGCACTCTTTAATTCTACAGAAATACAATTTATCACGTCTATTAGACTCGTACTTTCATAGCTTTTTCATCCTAGAAGTCATAGGAAGTTCTAGAAAAGCTGATCCTATCAAATTTATTTAAAGACTTTAGGGATGGCACAACAGTAAGAGCTAAGGATTTGGAATCAGAATATTTCTCTTTGTTCAGATGGACATAAGCAGTGAAGTATTATTATCCACATATCCCACTCCACTGACAAGGAGTTGGGGTTTAAGAATACAGCTTTTTTGTTTTTTGTTTTTGGTGAGGAAGATCAGCCCTGAGCTAATATCCATGCCAATCCTCCTCTTTTTGCTGAGGAAGACTGGCCCTGAGCTAACATCCATGCCCATCTTCCTCCACTTTATGTGGGACACTGCCACAGCATGGCCTCACAAGCGGTGCGTTGGTGCACACCCAGGATCCCAACCCAGGCTGCCAGCAGTGGAGCGAACGCACTGAACTGCTATGCCAAGAGGCTGGCCCCCTAAGAATACAGTTTTATAGTTCTACATCAGAAGTCAGCCAAAGACATGATTAATGTATAACCCTCTGATATCTAATATTTGGTTCACTATCATCTTTAGTTGATTTGTCTAATATCAGTTACAATTAGGACCATGCCAGGCATGTAAACTCACATTTAAATAAGTTTATAAAAAGACAGTTAAAAATTATGCTGGTTATATGAATTGCAAATTAGAATATCTCCATGTCAGAAAGGTCACAGTTATGAGTATATTGTTTTCTCTTTGTCCTAAAAGTTTAAATTTTAATAAAGATTAAATGGCATCTCTCTGTAATTTAGAAAAATGGTGAAAACTAAAGTTTCTATTTATGCATGTATATCTTTATCTAATTATTCACACTTCATCTTAGCATGACAGATTTACCAAATATTAAAATTTATGAAAATTGGTGTTCTATTCTATATAAAGTATAAAGGAAATAGAAATTATGTGCTAACTTTATAGATCAATAAAACAATGTTATTGAAAAAGTAACTTATTTTTCTCCTTGAAATAGGCTTCAAAATTTATATAATTGTTTAAAAAGGAAATCCACACGTTGCATTTTTTGTTAAACAATATAGCCTAGTCAACAATAGTTATTTGACATATCTATTATTTTTCATTCTATTGTCAGCGAATTCCTGGAAATATTTTCTGTTCAAGAAATTCCTAATAACTTACTTGAAATAGGTGTGATTTCAAGAGTTTAAGGCAATAATTTGTTTCAATGTGACTATCTGAGAAAACATTTTGTTTCTTCTCAGTGCACAAAATCCCTAATTTTCTGGGCTCCACTTGAATTTATGTAATGTTTATGAGCAGGGATATATAATAACAAGAATGACATCCAAAATTAATGACCCTAAGTTACACTTTGCTTCATAAATATACTATTATGAGTATTGTGTGTTCACTTTAATCCTCAAAACAGTCTGATAATAATTTATAAAATATCTACAGGGACAAACATTTATATAGTGATTGCTAAACACACATTGTTTTAAGTACTTTCTGCATATTACCTTATTTAACCCTCACAATAATATCTATGAGAAAGGTACATTATTATCTTTGTTTGACAGAGAAGAAAATTCATGCAGAGAGTTTAAGGAATTTGCTCAAGGTCACACAGCTAGGAAGTGGGAGGTTCCAGGATTTGAACCTAAGTAATTCAGCTCCTGAATCCATGATCTTAACCAAGAGATTGTACCACCTCCCTGTTGGTTGAGTAGGCTAGTTCCTTTCAAAACTGTCTTGCAGGGCCGGCCCAGTGGCTTAGCGGTTAAGTGCACGCGCTCCACTGCTGGCGGTCCGGGTTTGGATCCCGGGTTCCCACTGATGCACCACTTCTCCGGCCATGCTGAGGCCGCGTCCCACATACAGCAACTAGAAGAATGTGCAACTATGACATACAACTATCTACTGGGGCTTTGGGGGGGGTAAAAAAAAATTATTAAAACTGTCTTGCAAATGAGAAAACTAAGAGTCAGAGCTATTGAGTTTCAAGTCAGGATTTGAACTGAAGTGCTTTGAGTAAAATCCTACAATATTGTCTTATAGCATTGATGTGCACCAATTTTCTGTTCCCCTGGGTGAGCTATTTTTAGTATCTTTTATTATCTTTGATTATGAAAAGCCATGAGTTCTAGAATATGAGTCAATGTAGACATTGAATAAGACATATATACTCCAGATAAATGAAATTGGTGCAGGTTTCCTTGCTTAGTTTCTTCTCAAGGGGGCTGTGAAGGGAACTAATAGTTATTTAAAACTTACTATATATTGAATCTGTACTAATATTGTGATATATAACTCAGTTTAATTCTTAAAACAACCCCATCAGGCAATATTATTATCACTGTTTTGCTGGTGAGGAAAAGGAGACTCTGCAACATGAGAAATTCAGTGTCAGAAGAAGGATTGCAATTTGGTCTATTGGATATTAAAGAAATTCCTAGACACCAAACTCAAACACTGCTCCATGAAAGCACAGTGGGGTTTCAAGCATATTTTCACATGCAAATATTTGCCGAGGCACGGAGAATTGCACAGAGTTAGGCAAATTTGATATTACAGATCACCACAAGCACTTTCATACCATAAAAATTGATATCTTTTTTTAAATGCATTTGATTAAAATGGGAATTTGCTGCATTATATTACTCATCTTGGAGATGGAAAGATGTAGTATGATTTACCTGCTATCACATAGTGACAGAATTTGAACACAAGCTTATAATGTCCTAATTCATTATTATTTCCTATTGAGTTAGGATAAGGAAAATATGTGAATATTCCAGAGATAAATTCATTATCAATATTACTATTGATGCAAAGTCCTGGTAAAAGAGAACATTATGAAATTGCTCAATGAATATCATCAGGTCATTTGGTTAAATGCAATATTTTATGTATTGTATTTTAGGTTACTTAAACAATGGATATATTTTGCTTACAAATTTAAAAACAAAGTTAGAAATAAATATTTAATATTTTTATCTAAATACTTCAAATAAGGCACTTTACTTTTCTAAATTTAAAAAGAATAATTACCCAGCAAAAATGATTAAATAAAAATAGAAAAGTAAGCATTGAAAAGTGGTATTACTATCATTTCTCCCAACTCTCGTTTCTCACGTTTAATCACTAGTATATATTATTTCAGAACATTTTTATGTAGTACATATGTATTATATAGTTTTATAAAATACATTTTTATTTACAGCTATATTATATGCATTTTCTTTCAAAATAGGATCATACTATATATTGCTTTATAATTTTTTTTGTTTACCCAAAATATCTATCATGGATATACATAGACTATCCTCATTCATCTTAACAGCTCTAGAGGCTTCCATAACACTTCAACTTTTCACTCTAAAAATAATGCTTCAATAAATATCCTTATGTACTTGCCTGATTGTAAGATTATTTCTAGAGTTTAATGCAGTTTAAAAAGATATGTGCATTTTCTTGACCACACCCTCCTCTCCCCTCCCCCCCAAAATCAAAATTTACTTTTAAAAACACGTGGAGCTCTGTAGAGGGAATGTTCATGTCTTCACAATTATAACCTTGACAAGTCTGGTTGATCATTCTCCATCTCAATTTCTTTTTCAGCAAAATAGGGATAACAACAGTGCCCATGTCATAGGGTTGTTGAGAAGATTACATTATTGGAACAATTCCTTTCACTTAATAAGGGCTCAATAAATGTCACTTATAAACTAAAATGATCTTTAACAACCTAGGACATGAGTGTGATGTAAAGTGGCAAACTTTCCTTTTTTTAACCAACAAAATGGCAAAAAAAAACAGTGCAAATTTGTTCCACTGATTTGAAATGCCAATTTTATAATATAAAACATTTATAAAATTATCTTTGCTGCTTCTGAATCATGTATTTCTGTTTCATTGACTTGTGTATTCCTGTACTACAACTGTACTATAAAACAGAGCCTTTTAAGGATAGATAGTATACACAAAATGAAATATACCCATTACTATATCTAGGAAACCAAGCAACAATCACATGCACTTTGATAATCTTGTAGTGACGTTTGGGGATAAACAATCTTTAATACTCAGAATTATAAAATTAGGAGTAAATTGCAAACACATCAGTCTGCGTATTTCATCTCATTCCACATCAATAACTTGAATAACTTAGTAAACAGAAAGCTACATTTCAGACACTCATGTGCGTGCGTGCGTGTGTGTGTGTGTGTGTGTGTATGTCTCTCTCTCTCTTAGGTAACATTTTCAAAACTGTTAAATAAAGAAATTACTACCATCTTTTTTATGTGAAAATTTATTTTTCAGTTAAGCTTTTATTAAATGCCCATTCTGTATTTAGATTCATTTTTTTAGTTATTGTTTTAGTTATTATTATGAGACTTACAACCAATGTCTGAACACCCGAATGGATACATGTAAGAATAGATTTGCACATTCACAATGGAAATAGGCCCATCATAGTTGAAAAGGGACAAACCCAATTCTTCTGGATGCTCATTACTTTCCCACCTTTGATAACTTAATAAGACACTGGTTCTGCAGGTCTGAGTTATTTTGGAGGCTCCTCCTTTCTAATAAGGTCAGGTATACCAGAGAGCTTCCATTGATAAATAGTCACATAGAGGTTCCCTGTCCCTCTTTTCCTGTAAATACATACAGGATGTTGGGGACAGGGTCCCTTTCTACCAGAAAGTTTGCCACAACTTATCCAGTCCAGCTATGCCCAGTTTGTGAACACCTCTCTTATGGGACAATGAGAGATTGGGGAATCATGTATATTGTGCTCCTTTGCCTATAGAATTTTGCCAAATAACCCTATTTTAATTTTACATGGAGTGACATTAGTGGTGCTTGTATATAGGGGCCTATGCCCCTAATTGTACAACAGTGGTACAAAAATGTACATAATGTTGTAATGTGAATTGAGAAAAATAAATATATGGTCAGTCAGAGTTACCTTTGGTGGTTATGACTACAGTACCTAATAGTCCACACTGTAGTCTCTACCTAGGAGAGGCTCTCTATTTAACTGAAAACACACAAACAGTATCTACTCTCATCTCTTCTACCGCCTATTCCAAACATTCACTAGTATCCTTGGACCCCTACCTCATCACTTCTCTCTCATGAAGTGGAGAAAATGCTTCCTTTTACATGATTGAATTTGAGGCCTTGAACTGCCCCACCATCTACCCAGTTACTAGAGCTAATTGAGACAGCATTCTTAGTTTCCCCCTCTCAGACATTACCTCTTCCCTGATGCATTCCCTGATCCTCCTCTAGGAAAGTTAATTACTGTCTCCTCTATATTATCCTTACTACCAGGGTACATTTCGTATGTGGTACTTTCACCAAATTCTAATCATTTCTTTGCTAATCTGTCTTCTCTAGAAAAATTTTAATTCCTTAATAATTGAGAACATGGCAATGAATAAAAGAGACAAAGTGCCACCCCCATGAAACTTACAATGTGAGAGGAAAGAAATAATATAAACATGCAAACAAATGAATAAATAAAAAATATAAACAGGTAAACAAACGAATAATAAAACAATATAGATTATAATATGTGATAAGAAGGAAATGAATAGATCACTATGATGCAAAACAGTAAGGGATAAATACTTAAGTAAGGTCTTTAGAAAAGGTGGATCTGGAATGCACTGAGGCTGAAACACAAAGAAAACACTATGAGAGAACCCCAGGCAAGGGCCAGATCAGGCAGAGCTTATATCACGGGAGGAAAACTAGACTTTTTTTCTAAGTTCAATTCATTTCTTCCAATAATATTATTTTAGAACTTATTATATGCCTGGATATAATGATGAAAATAAAATTTCTGTCCTCAAGAGAACTTATCCTGAAAGAGCAGGTGAGAATGAAACATAATAAATAGATAAACATATTAATAAACAAAATAATTTCAGATATTGATAAGGTCTGTAAAGATAATATAGAAAATCTTAGTGTAATGGGGTGGTGGCCGGGTTGGCCTCTCTGAGCAGTAATGTTTGATTAGAGCCCTGATCAATATAAAGGAGTGATCAACTGAAATCTAGGGAAGGGCACACCAGGAGAGGGTAGATCAGTGCTAAGCCTTGAAGCCAGAATGAGTTTGCCCAATCGGAGGAACAGCGGGACTGGTGTGATGGAAGTGCTGTGAGTCACGACGACAGTGACAGGAGAATGAAGCAGAGAGGTAGACTAGGCCAGATCACTATAGCGCACTGAATCAAAGGTCTGGGCCCAGAAGAGTAAATGTAAAAGCAAAAAGTTTAATCTAAGTTCTGTCTCCACATTGCTTTTTACTTACATAGAGAGGATATGCTTCTCAAAATGCTTCCATGAGGCCACCCAATGCCCAGGTACACCTTGCATTCACCTAACAAATGTTCAGTTATTTTCAGTCCTTGTTGAACGTTAGACTCTTTCAAGAAGTTTTTAAAAAATAAATGTGGTCTAACCGATTATTGTTCGTAGAAAATAGAAATTATCAGGAAGAAATATGTTATCATCAAGATGATTTCTTTCTCATTTTAGTTGCCTTTTTATCGTGGAGATTACCAGTTGCAAAGTGTGTTGATGTGACTTTCAATCACATTTTGCCACTTGGATGTTATTGAAGATTCCTACATTCTCTTTCAAACTTGAATCGCATCACTAATGAAAAGATTAGTTTGTGGCAAATGAATACATTTTAATGGTAAAATAGCTGAAAGTTATTTTCCTGATACTACAGGGGTTATAAATTATTAGTCATAACTTAATTGATATTACATTAGGGTTGTAATATTATTACGGTTTTCCTGACTGATAATTCTATCACAAAATAATCTTTAAAAGTGTAGTAATAACCAGCTTAATTTCTATGCTATATACTCAACAGTTGCAAAATATTACTGGAAATTAAAATGCCCAAAGACATAACTTAATGTTTAATATGAACAAAAATATACAATAGAAAGAAAATAATACTCAGTAATCTTCCAGCTGAGCCTGAGAATTCTAATGCCAAATTGCTTTAAAGTATAAATTCTGATAGAATGGCATATATGCTACTACATTATACATATAGGTCTTGTGTATATTGAAAGAGGGAATTACTTTAAATATGGAATTTTTGCACACATGAAAGAGCTCTTTTCTGAAAATGAGATGAATCAGAGTTCCTCAAAATCAAAATAAAAGGAAATGTCCTTTCTAAAACAAGACTGTATGTTAATATTACACCATTCAAGAAATATACTTATAGTTACATTTAGAGATTATGTATAAAATTTTCCCTAATTACCACAGTAGTTTTCTCTTTAAATATCTTTTCAGAGACTATTATCCATATTGTAATGTTCAGAAAGTGATGATAGATTCATAAATGTGTTGGAGGTGTCATATTAAAACTACAAGTCCTAGAGTAGTGATTCTCGAAGGGGAAAAAAGGTTTCAAGAAAAAGGACAAAGTGGGGCACATCAGAATATAAAATACTGCAACTGCTTTGATTTTTTTATGTTTGTATTTATGCTACTAAAATAAAAAGGAAGTTCAAATACTACATAACTTATTTTAAAGAATATAAAAGCAGGCATGTGTTTTAAAAATTTGTAAAGTATTGCCTTAGAATTTCAAATGACATATGACATGCCAAAGTATGATATGTATGTGGCCCTATGCTAAAGGGAGGGGATGTGAGATCTCTTCCCTCATTAAGGAGAGGAAGACATAGAGGAAATATTAAGGAGAAAGATTATGTGACTTTTCAAACATCAATCCTCCTTAGAAATTTGACTGTGGGGCATTCCAACATATATGCAGGAGCAATTAGAATTTCCACTCCAAAAAGAAAGCACCCAATAAATTGAATATGCTTTCCTCTAATTCTCAAATTATGGCTGCTAATTCAGTTATCATTTTAGGGGGAGAGGGAAATCATTTAAAGTTGACGATGATAAACTCTACACCAGCATAATTTTTAGGAATTTGGAGAAATCTGGTGGTTCAGACGTAGACAATTAACACAGCAACTAAAGATATAATTTCAGATCTTTCTTTTACAAGACAAAACTGACCTCATTAGGTTTAGATTTATACTTTAAAGTGTGAGAAGGTACTAATCATTCCAAGGTAATATACATTTAATGCCAGGAGTTTATCACATGCCAAGCATCTCCATTTTTGCAACACATTCATTTGAGGAAGATATGGGAGAAAGAAACTTACACATCAGGGATACACACCATGAGCCATACCTTGCTCAGCACTTTATGTTCAGCATTTTCTTTCATTTTCAAAATACACCTCTTACTACATATTATCATTCAGCTGACAGAAGTTAGCTGAATTAACCAATACCATATAGCTTGTTAGGGTCATTGCTGGGATACTAACACTTTTCAGCCTGACTTCCACACCTTCTCCATTTTACTCAGACACTATGATCTCTATGCTGAACCTGTATCATCCCACCATAATTAGAAATTAGTTGAATAAATCTTAAGTATCATTTCTAAACAAGGTCTCAATTCTAGACTATCTCCCTTGAAAGACAGGGGAACAGATGACACAGTTAAACAGGAACAAACACACTAGAATCTCCTTATTTTCAGCAATAGCAGTAGCAAAACTAGTTAATATACAGGTATCAATTCCCCATGCTGCATGATATATTTACGCTTTCAACTTATTCTCATTACTTCGCAGCAGAATGTGATTATCCAAGAAAATCAATCTACTTTTATTAGAAGAAGAAGATTTCAGTGATGAATGGTGTCAAAGACTCTGTGTGTGTGCGTCTGTGTGTGCGCACGTGCATGTGTACACATATACATATATAATCTGTCTTGGAAACTGAGCTGCTGCTGTGAATAGCTCTTTCAAAAATTGCTCTCTACTGGAGTTGTCTAGGACAGAACACACGTTCAAGAGCACATATTGGACAGCTGATTGACTGTTATTGGGAGAAGCACTCCCGCCTGGACTAGCCAATAAGAGACAAGAAGAGTGTGAATCACAATTTAAAGATGAAGTGTATTTGGAAACTTTCCTATATTTGGCATATGCCCCTAATAGGGTACAACTGATGGGGAATATAATTATAATAAAAGATGTTTTAGGATAGGAAAGTTGTTCTATGAGAGTTGGCCACTTCTTTTTTATTCTGATAAGGCTTTCTATGACAGATCTCCAGCATGCATCTGAATACAATCTTAAAACTGTCTCATAATAGAGTAGGTAAAAAGGTTCAGTCTTGAGAAAAAAGGTTTTTAAATAGGAAATGTTTTAAAACAGATTAAAAATGTTCTGCAATGCCATTTGACTATTAATTTGCAAAGGTCAAAATAATCATGTTATTTTTGAAATGCCAGAGTGTATTAAGCTGGATATCAAAAATTAATAAACTATTTATAACCCATGATGTTAATAATTATATATATATATATATATATTTCTGGAGTCCAAAAGAGACATTCTAAAGCTCCAAATGTGATGCAGATATAGCGGGTGTGCCTTTTAGATTATATTGGAAAGCCATAAAAGAAGCAAAAATATTAGACTAATATTCCCTCAGATATGGGCTTATTTTATTTTATTTATTTTATTTTGTGAGGAGGATCAGCCCTGTGCTAACATCTGCCAATCCTCCTCTTTTTGCTGAGGAAGACTGGCCCTGGGCTAACATCCATGCCCATCTTCCTCCACTCTATATGGGACGCCGCCACAGCATGGCTTGCCCAGCGGTATGTCGGTGTGCGCCCGGGACCCGAACCAGCGAACCCCGGGCCGCTGCAGAAGAGCGTGCGCACCTAACCGCTTGCACCACGGGGCCGGCCCCGATATGGACTTATTTTAAAAGAAGGATTAAACCAAGTATTACTTGTGTGGTATTTTCTCAGTCAATCATCCCCAGTTTTTCTGCAATCTCCTCAAATAATGAATCTATTCTCTTCCAAGCGACAGATCCCAAAATCTTCACTCATCCACCACAGTAGGCTGAGCTACTCTAAGAATACAATTTCAAATATAAAGCAATCTATAGAGTTTACTTTTAAACTTTCACACGTCACAACATTTTAGTCTTGATATAAATCACTTCAATTATATCCTATGTCTTAAGAACCTGGACTGCTTAGGCAACTTTTTATTACTTAAATTTTATTTATTTATTTATTTATTTTTTGGTGAGGAAGATTGTCCCTGTGCTAACAACTGTGCCAACCTTCCTCCACTTTCTATGTGGCATGCCGCCAAAGCATGGCTTGATGAGCAGTATGTAGGTCCACGCCCAGGATCCAAACCTGCGAACTCTGGGCCGCCAAAGAGGACCACGCGAACTTAACCACTACACCAGCCAGCCAGCCCCTTAAATTTTATTTTTGAGTTATCATTGATATAATTACACAACATGGATAATAGTCATTTGATGGCACAATTGACAACTGCTCATTTGCTTTTAGATTTTGAGATATTCTGGAGAATAAAACACTTTACAATCTTTCCCAAATCTATGGAATATAAAATGTAAACAGAGAGATGTGAGTTAGCCAATTTCCCATTGCAATGATGTGGATTTCAAAGGTTGATTATATATTCACAAATTTGGATTCATGTGTTTGTGAATAGACAATGCTTTTTTTAAAGCATGAAAAAGATGTATTTAATGCCACAAATCAGTATTCTAAAGCTTTTTAAAAACTGAAGTTACATAAAGCAAAAAAATCAAGACATTTCAGGGTAATGTATTATTAATGTTTTTTAAATATTTTATTATGCATCAAATTTGAAATATAGACTTTTACCTTACTATATTTATAAACCTTAAAGATATATAGATACAGAAAGCTGCATGGTGGCATTAAAAAGCAAATTAAAACATAATTTTCAGATGTAAAACAACCTTGAAGATGTAGTAATTCATGCATTTTATTTTTTATATTTTTGGAGCTGAAGATTTACTTCATTTTATTCCAGATTGTTGCATCAAAGCACAAACACACAAAGAATTGCCTTTATAGCATAAGGAAATTTATCAATAAAATTTAAAATATCAAGTTAATCTTTAAACTCCTGCAGAAAGAATGAGTTATGGAAATCCAAGTAACACCACAATAATGTGCATATGAATTACTATTAAATTTTTATACCTCTGTAATTAGACAGCAAAGACCGATCACTTAAAACTTGGAAAGAAAATTATCTACAGGATTTATATGAGTTTATCTATTTTATTTTCAGTAATGTTAGAGTATATTCATAAAACATCAAGATGCATATGAAACATAGTCCAATGGGATGACTCAAATGCACACAATAGCAGTGAGGAAAAACTGTTGTGGAAAAGCATTTTGTAAATAACACTGATATTATCTAAATGGCAACATGGGGACCTGATACATGAGTATTACTTTGAGGTTCCCATTTAAAATGGTATCTTTCAAAATTAACACCACCTTTTTCAGTATGTAGAAAGAGCAGTTTAAATAGGGAAATAAAAACAATAGTGAGGTCAGTTTATGGGGAAAATCTGAAGTAGATCAAGAAGGTCCTTTCTACCTTTTCAATAACTTTTTGGGTATTCTCTGTTGTCCTTCTAGTCCCTCCTGGGATTATATTACTTTCAGTAATTTGTCAACTAATCCTTTTCTGTCAAGGATTTGGGATTACCAAACTGCAGTAGTTTTCAAACTTCAGCATGCATAAAAATCACCAGAGGACTTGGTTAAGAATGCAGTTTCACAGGTTATAATCAATGAAGTCCGTGATTCAGTGTTGGGGGATGGGGAGAGGGGGCACAAGAACCTGTATTTTTAATTATTCTGATGCA
This sequence comes from Diceros bicornis minor, assembly GCF_020826845.1. Lineage (NCBI taxonomy): Eukaryota > Metazoa > Chordata > Mammalia > Perissodactyla > Rhinocerotidae > Diceros > Diceros bicornis. The sequence goes on along the minus strand of NC_080740.1, from coordinate 79,757,627 downwards.
GGTAATCTAGACACCAAACTTTGAAAACCTTGTCATGGGTAATACTTGAATGAGTACAAGTCTTCAGTCCCAAAAAGAATATTTATTGTTGGATAACTTAGAGGGTTCTGGCACTTACAAATAATGTGATCTTGAAAAATCACTTTATTACCTTGGTTCTCAACTTTCTCCTATAAAACTTTGGGTATTCAACTAGATGAAGTCTAAGGATAATGTCGTGAATTTTGGGTCTTCTAATAGTACTATTTTTCTCTAGCTATCAGGGAATATAGTATTGTATGGGAAAGCCTCTCAGTCTCCTTCAAATCAAACTAAGTAGATATTTTTGCCTCCTTTACATTTTTGCTAATACTAGATGCCTTTGTCACATTAAAGATATAGAATAATATGGTGGCAAATACATACTTATTTTTCTGCCCAATAGTACCTACTCTTTCTTCAAAGATTTACCCCATCCTTCCTTTGTGAACTGCTTCTCCTGACACCATTCACGGCTGCAACGGAAGCCATTATTTTACATTGTGATCTACCCTGGTAGCTCATGATTGGTTCAGGTATCAACACTTGATCTAAGCTGGGACAAAGATTCTCTTCCCTGATATTTTTGGACTTGAGACTCAAAGCAAGTTGGTCTCTTCCTAAAAGCTTGACTTGTGAGATCAAAATCTCAGATGATGTTTGAAGCATCTACAGAGTAAATTAGTCTAACGTGAGAGGATACAAATAAAACATATCCAGACAAGCAAAACTGAGAGGCAAAGAAACAGTTTTCATTCTCGCATTTCATGGCACAGCAATATTGCTATCCTTAATTATCACAAAAGATCAAGAGGTCTCATGGTATATTTACTTTTTAGAATAAGCCAATTTCAGTTGTGTTTTTGTGCCAATCAAATAAGAGTCCTAATAGTAATAGAGTAGATTTTGCAGGTGAATATTGAAATTCCATCTCTATCTTCCCAAACTATCCATTTCAAAAGAGAGGAAGTTTGATTTGAACTTAATAGGATTGGAAATTAGTAAGACATGATTTTCTAGGGTAATCCTGTTCTGTATCTTTCCTACAGATGTTTATTGGCCTAGAGGGGCATAATAACCAGTGACTATGGAGCAAGTGAACTTAAGGAAAAATAGTCTCCTTAACCAGCATTGCATGAAGAATCCAAGAATCAATAAATATCAAATATGAACGATTATGTAGAACAATTAATATAAGATTTGCAGGTCTGAATTTAAAATATGCATCATTTTTAATAGATGATTTTATTTATTAAAACTAACGTTTAGATGATAAGAATATAAGCTAGGAATGGGATTCATTATGTAATCTCTATTTCCTATGTTTGTAAAGCAAGGACATATTTTAACACAATGTTTTAAACGTACATAAATCTCACAAATAGTGGCAAGGGAGCTGAAAATATCAACAATACCAATTTAAATTTTCTTTAAAATTTTACTAGCCTAAATATATTATACATGTTATTTTTATCATAGATTTTACAACTTATTGAGATGTATATAACTCAATTTTCAGCGATATTTTATTTGTCAGGATCGGTCAACTTTCTGAAGATGAACAACAACAATACAAAACCAAAGATATTAGAAAAGAGTTACAATCTTGAAACAAATTTTATGAAAAAGGACTTCCATGTTCAGAGGGAACAGGTCCTGAGCAAGCTAAGCAGATTTCAATAAGCGAACCATGGAGTAGCAGATCCGCAAGACTGAAATATTTCAATTACAATTTCTGGGAAGTAAAAGAAATATATTAATCTTTGTAAGAATAAAATATACTATTGATGGTAAAGTGACTGAGCAGTGGAATCATGAACAGAGCAGTAGGACTGTGAACTGCCTCATTAGGTAAAAAGATACACAATTTAATAGAAATTGTGTATGGCTTTGAATATCAACCAACACATTAGCATGCAATAATTCTAGCATCTAAAGGATATTGACAGGAAGTGAAGAGAATTTGCATTTCTTGTTTTTGCAAAAATATTTACACTGATCTCTCTTCACTTAAGACTAAAACAAGAGAAAATAATAACATTGAAACAAAAGAAGATACTTAGTAAAACAGAGGAAAATGAATTTTCTAAGAAATAATATAATTAATCATGTAACTGAATTACGTCATTCTGAACACTAACATCATTTGAAATTCAGTGAGAAACTTTTGATAGAGTGATACTCAATGCCTGAGTGAGAGTTCTTTATAAATCATTGGTTATAACAACTTCTTGTTCTGGAAATCTTATATTTCAGGGGTTAACAACTATGGCCTGAGGGGTATATCTGGCTTGCCACCTGTTTTTGTAAATAAAATTTTATTGGAACACAGCCATATCCGTTTGTTAAGATATTGTCTTTGGCTTCTTTCTCCTTATAAAAACAGGGATGAGTAGTTGTGAGAGAGACAATACGGTCTCAAAGCCTAAAATATCTACCATCCGGCCATTACAGGAGTTTCCCACCACCTGATCTATTTTATATTTGGAAATCAATAGCACCTTTAGTAGCACTGCTTGGCACATGAGAGATAATCTGCTGGGCATATGTTAACTTTTCATTTCAGAGCTACAATATTGTGTAAAATCTATCAACATATTTGAAATAATAAAAAAGTCAAATTTCTACCAAAAGGTAACTGCATTGTTGATCTAGCTACCAAATAGCTGACCCAAAGAAAAAATATTGCTCACCAAATTCCTTCCATGTGTGAGTAATTCATATCTGCATAGGTAATGACAACTCTGCCAGAATTTACTATTGTGCCTGAAGCTGTGGCAAGATTTTTAGATACCAGTTACAAAGCAAATGCTAATGTTATAATCTTTAAAATATGAAAATATACTATTTTCTTAGATTTGAAGAAATGTATTAACAGAATAATTCTTTCTACACCTGATGAGTAGCTAGATCAAAAAGATCTTTACTAGCCAAAATTAACGTAAACAGACCATCATACAGATTATATCCTGAGAAAACATTTGAATTTCAAAGAAAAATAAGAATGCAGATAATCTACAAATACACCAAAATGAATCTTGCCTCAGACTTTTCCTCTGCAAAATTAAAAGGAAAATTTTACTTCTTTATAAACCAGGCAATGAAGAATCCTCTACTGATATTTATGGGAAATTCCAGGTCATTAGAAAGGTTAGAGCTAAATTTATGATCATGCCATGACATTGGCCAATACTACAAGACCACATCTATATTTATCCTAATTTATTTTGTCTTTCATATTGTTATTTCTTTTTTTTTGTATTTCTTATAACTGATTTTATACTTGATTGCATGCCATTAATTATTTAGTCTACAAGTGTGTACACACACAAACACATACACAGAGAGAGAGAGAAGGATAGATGAAATAAGAAAAAGAAGTAAAAGCAAGAAAAAAGGTAGGCAGCGGAAAGAAAAAGAGAAGAATGGTTATGGCAGAGGTGATAAACAGGTAGCCCTCATCCACAGAAGTGTTTTATTTGAACTGCACAATATCGAAAATAACTATAATTTAAACAGCAATATTTAAAAAATCTCATGGAAATCATCTTTGGTTTTTCTTGAAATATTGTGAAGCATGGGAAAACTATATTTACGTTATTTGGTAGAAACAGTCAATTATACCTTAATAGCTATTGCCCTCTTTAGGCAGGTAGGCACTCTTCCATTGCTAATACTTAATGTGATTCTCTGTTTATAACACTGAGTTTGTCCCCTCCACACATTTATGTTGTTTAGTTGGCCTTTATACTCAGTTAAGATTTTACCACTCAAGTATGATCCCTGCTTTGGGAAACTCTCAGTGTTAAAGGGTATACAGATACATACACAAATAAAGGCATATCCCATTTACTCCCTTTTGAAATGGAGTGGAAGAGAGTTCCGTAAAGGTGAGCAATAAGTAAAGCAAAGTCACAATAGCCCCTTTGAAGATAGTGAAGATAGTGAAGATAGTGATCTGCATAGTGATTCAAAACTAAATTAACATGAAGGTATACAATAATTGACTGACTTCTCCTTACTCTTTACAGATGTTCAAATGGTGGAGTGAGCAGGCCTCTGGCACAGTCCACAACCATTTAAGATTCATACATGTGACGCCGCATGCCGTCCTTGTGTTTAAAGGACATTAAAATGGACCATATTTGTTCAGACTTGGGAAATTTTCAACGTATTTGCTGAGAATCAAATAGAAATCATCATCAGCTGAAAAACAGTTTGTTAATGGTAAAGATATTCAAGAGCATAAACAAAACAGATTGGCAACTGCCATTCAAACTGAGGAAACCACAGTACTATACTCTACTAAACAGCTATGAAAAATCGCTGCTCTAGAAGGCAATGCTAAATGAGGTATGCTAGTAAAAATACCATTAGGCACACTGCCATAATAGATGTAAAGAAAGTGGGGCATACTGGGGGAACAAAAGGGAGAGACTAATTCTAGCTGGGAGTATTATAGAGACCTAATGGAAGAGGAGGGATATGAGCAGGGATTTAAGTAAACCGACTTAGGCTGATGAAGAAAATGAAAAAGATGTAGAATCACTCATCACCCAGGATAACATTTTTTCTTAAGCCTAAATTAAACTTGCACAGAGATAAACATTTATGACAATTAGGGCTACAGCCTGAAGCATTTTGGCTCACAAACTAAGTGCATTGGTTAAGGAGCAAGATTTCAGTTCCTTTGCATGTGTAAATACTAAGTGCAGAATTTATCATTCACTAAATCGTATCAGCTTTTTTTCTGCATTTCACCAGTGGTTGCATCAATTGTCATTTAACTGCTCTAAATAATGTGTTCTCTTCCCTGTTGTGTTAAGCTATTCCTATCAAGGCTAACGATTTTCTGATTTCCACATGCCAGTGATTTTTGGCAGTAACAAATGACGCCTCTCTTTTGCATGTTGCAAGTTGCTTAAATTATATTTTACACACCCATTTAAAGGATCATTAGTTAAGTTAATATCCTCGCTATTCAGGAGCATAAAGCAGTTTGTAAAGTATAGTCTAACTAAACACTACTACATTCTGTAGTATTTCATTAGCTAAAATAATAGATTTTTAATCTCTATAACTATATGCAACTTTGGCCTGAATACATCATTATACCTTCTGATTTGTTGATATTTACATTCTTGTGACTTCTCTAAAAGATAATGACATTTGTATAAACTTTGGAGAACAAGTACTATCTATTACAAAGAATAATAAACTTGGTCTAGTTCTTAACCTTCCAATCACTGTCCAGATATTTACACAGTACATTTTGTTGTGTTGTTCATCATCTTTCATTTTCACAGATAACACTGTTTAAATAATTATGATCTGGAGTGGAAGGAATTTTGGAAATGTTAATAAAAGCATCATTTTTTTCTAAATCCACATACAAAGGTCCTACCCTCTTTAGACTTTGCAAAACCCACCATGAATATCTATGATGCAAAATGGGAGAATTTTGTTTTAACATGACTGATGACTGACAGATTGGCAAGGAATTGGCTTTGTACTCTGAGCAGGAGCAAAAGGGCAACTAAATATCCTTTGTTGAGATAAGCTTAAGTATACATGGATCTGCTTTGCTCCTAATCATAGATCAAACATTGAACAAAACATAGTGCCTTATTGTAGCCATGTGTTGGGAGTCTATCTAAATGACACTGCGCCACTAGAGAGGAGATACAATGATTTCTTAATATTGAGGATTGGCTGACATCCTCCATGCTCCATAGCAGTTTTTCCCATAATTATACACATTATGTTTTGCTATAGGCAGTAGAAGGATAGTTCATGGGACACTGGGAACTCCAGCATTAGCACCATTAATTGCCATTAACCCAGAGAATTTAGGGCTAATATTGCACTCAAAAGATCAGGTAGATTCCAGTTATTGAGAATCACCACTTGGGTTAGTATGTGTCAATATTCATAACAAGAATTAGTTGCATTAATTACTGAGGATGGGTGGATCCTTCTAGATATCAGATAGGAAGTTTGTGTATGAAATAAAGGAGTTATACTCATAGAGTCCACTGAACATCATATACATTTCACAGAACGATCAAAAGCCATATCTGTTTTCCTCTTGACCATTTGGGACATGTGAAAAGAAAGCATCATGATTCATGGAGAGAAAGCTAAAGATGATTACATTAATTAATGGTTAATATTTTTTCAAAGGGTTTGGATCACGTCCTCCAGTAAATCTTTGATGGCATAGGCCATTGAAAACATTTGAAGATTATTGGGGATAATTATAAAAGATGAGGTATGAGAATTTGATCTGAATGCTTGTGAACCATAAGTTAAAATTTTAGGTCTGTTGGAAATTCGAAATAACATCCTGGATGGTGAAAAAAAGTATCTGGGATTTAGGATGGGTGCCTGAAAAGAAACCTACTAAATATTTAGGAGTTCAGAGGTGCCATATATAATGTGATTATTTTCTAGTGGCAACTTGACCAAGATTTCTTCCTGGCCCCTTGTATCTAATGCACCAATAGGTCTATGAGGGAATTGAGCCTAAGTGGACATGCCTGGTATCTTTCTGAATATAGGTCCAAAGGGCACTTTGTTTTCTATGACCAGGGTAGAAACAAGAGACTGATTTATAACTTGAACTCAGAAAGGGAGGAAATGACACTCTTAAGTTCAATAACACATCATTTAAATACCTCATATTCAGAAGCTATTCACAATGGATAAATAATGTGCATGGTTTGGCCCCATGTTTTAGCTTATTGTATCACTACTGCTCAGTTCCTACCTGAAAGGGCTGGGAATGTGCCCCAATATTGTTTGCCTTTGAATTTTGGGCCCTAACCTGGCTAACACTAATGTGCTGCTGTTGTCCCTAATATAACTTATAAACATTATCTGATTTTGCTTTACAGCTGGATTCAGGCATTTTCTTGCTACTCTGGCTATAATAGTCATTTTATATGTCGTCAGTCTCCCGGAAGCTATTTTAATGGGGGGCATGTCCTATAAGAAGAAGGAGGAGGAGACAGAAGAAGATAAGGAGGAGGAAGTAGAGGAGGAGAATGTGGGGGGCTGTGATATTGCGATTTATAAGAAGAAATATATATTTGGTCTTCATCCCTTTTCTAGCATAGAGCTCCTAAAACCCTTGGAATTTCCTAAGTGTTGAGAGTGATAAAGGTTTCCTTTGTTATGTTAATGGGGCGACTTTTGGACCACACCTGAGGATGGAAGCAGGTTGCCAGGAGAACCAACCATGTGATTAGAGGGTTGGAAAATTTCAGTCCTCCCAACTCTCCTTGCCACCCCCCACCACCAACCTCCAGGGAGGGAAGAAAGGCTGGAGATTGAATCAATTGGTAATGGCCAATAATTTAATCAATTATGCCTATGCAATGAAGCCTCCATAAAAAACCCAAAGGGCTGGTATTGGAGACCTTCTGGGTTGGCAAACACGTGAAGATTTGGGGAGAGTGGCACACTCAGAGAGAGAATGGAAGTTCCGCACCCTTTCCCCATACCTTGCCCTATGCATCCCTGCCATCTAGCTGTTCCTGAGTTATACCCTTTTATAATAAACTGATAATCTAGTAAGTAAAATATTTCTCTGAGTTCTGTGAGCTACTCTAGCGTTAATCAACACCGAGGAGGGGGTCGTGGGAACTTCTGATTCATGGCCACTCAGTCAGAAGTACGGGTAACAACCTGGACTTGTGACTGGCATCCTGAGTTGGAGGGGGTCATTGGAACCTCCAATTCATAGCCAATAGGTCACAAGCACAGGTAACAACCTGGACTTGCAACTGATGTCTAAAGTGGGGGTAGGGAAGCAGTCTTATAGGACTGAACTCTTAACCTGTGGAATCTGATGTATCTCCAGGTAGACAGTGTCAGAATTGAGCTGTATTCCCGAACACCCTGCAGTGTCTGAGAATTGCTTATTGGTGTGGGGAACCTCCCCCCGTCCACAGTGGAATTGGGTGCAGAACACTTTTAGAGGCAAAACAGAGGTAACATCAGCTACTATTTATTTACCACTATGTATTATGGGCTGAACTAAATGCTTACAAAAAGTTTGTCTCATTCAAATCTTACTTAACTCTAAAAATTAAAAATGTAGGCCTAAGAATTATTTTATAATTGAAAATAATATTCTGCATAGTGAAGAACAGAAACTGGAATTTGTGGTGGGTGCCTGAGACATTTTATAGATAAGGAAGCAGGCTTCGAGAGGCCTAAGCCACTTGCCCTATATGAAAACCCAACAGTGAGTATCAGAGCCAAATATAAACCTAGCTCTGCGTTTAACCATCTTGAACCATTTTGCTATACAGTACTGCCTCCCTAAATTAGATACAAAGCTACTTTAACACTCCAAATGAACCAATTAAATGTCATGATTTTCTGAAATGTAAAAATAACTTTAGCCAATAACTTCAAATTTTCTTCATTTTTAGTTTTTAGTACAAAATATGAGATAAATCTCAATTTTGTTCCCTTTTGCACCCTCTGGTGGAAATATTAATGTGAAGAAAATGACCAACTCAGAATATGAACAAGGAAGATACTATGGCCAAGTATTTTCATAAAATTGGCCAGTTGGTTTGTAGGAGTTGAATAGAATATATCTGATTCTGTAATTGGCAAACACTTAAAATTATTCCCATAGTTTGCTGGTTCCACTGTAAATAACAATACATATAAATCTAAATATATATATTTATATTAATATATATGTAACGTATGTATATAGTATATATATACACACATACATACAATGAAGGTGAATGAACATACTAAACTAAGATAATCAGTAATTGTATTAAATCAGAATTCAGCAGGAATGTCATTTCTAGCACACAAATATCTTTCCAGATCTTCAGTGCATGCATTCATTCATATAAGTATTTCTTTTTTCAAAAGCTTTTATTTTTGTACTTTTTACTATGCTAGGCACTGGTATTTATAAATGGGCATGCAAAAAGGATCACAGTTTAGTTACAAGTGTGTGTATAAACACATGAAATTTTTTCAAAGAAAATAGTATCTATTGCACAGTGGAAACCTCATAAAATTAAAATATCTTTATTTGTTAGCATACTACTTCTGTTTATATTCTTAATGCCATTTTGAAATTTAATGTTTTCCTCAACAACACAAAAGAGATTCTAATATTGTGACATAGAAAAGATTATAATTACTTAATTATTTGTGCAATATGGCAAGTACACATTTTGCACATATCAACTGAGATGTTATGTGGAATAAAAATGTTTTCATTATGTATTTGGGTTTGAACAAATGTGCTTACACCAAAAACCTTTAGAAATAAGTTAAAAGTATATTTTTGCTCTGCCAAATAATAACAGCTACTTCCATTTCTCACAACAGTATTTTATAATTCATATATTCAGGAAGTAATTAATTTTCTGTCTACTTGGTGCCAAGCACTGTGGTAGGCTGTATGGATAAAGTAGTGAGCTTCATTTACAAGGTCGCTGTCTTCACTGAACTTACAATCTAGCCCCTGCCTCTTAATTCTGATGTGTTTCCTAGTGTCCCAGGAGCTATTGAAAAATGACATGGGTAGGGCCTCATGCCAGACGTACTGAATCACAATCTCCAGTGGTTAGGCCCTAGCAAATTTATTTTTTAAAACAAAGAAAAAACTTTATTTTTAAGAATAGTTTTTGAATTACAGAAAAATGACAAGGATAGAACAAGAGAGTTCCCATAGACCCTACATCCAGTTTCCCCTGGAATTAACACCATATATTTGTATGGTACATTTGTTACAACTATAAACAAATATCAATATATTATTATTAAAGTCCATAGTTTATTCAGATTTCTGTAGTTTTTAACTAATGCTCTTTTTCTGTTCCAGGATCCCCTCCAGGATGCTACATTATATTTAGTCATCATGTCTCCTTAGGCTCCTCTTGGCTGTGACATTTTCTCAGATTCTCCTTATTTTCAATGACCCGGAGAGTTTTGAGGAGCACTGGTCAGGTATTTTGAGGAGTACTGGTCAGTTTTAAGGATGTTCCACAACTGAGATTTGTGTGATATATTTCTCATGATTAGACTGGAGTTATGGATGTTGGGGAGGGAGACCACAGAAGCGCCATTTCATCACATCTTATTGAGGATACATCCGTCAAGATGACTTTTCACTGTCCATGTTCACCTTGATCACGTGGCTGAGGTAGAGTTTGTCATGTTTCTCCACTCTAAAGTTACTCTTTCCACTCCCCCCTTTCCATCCCGTTCTCTTTCCCCTCCTCCCTTTCTACACTGTACTCTTTGAAGGAAATCACTCAGCGCAGTCCACATTTAGGGAGAAGTAATGCCCTGCCTCCTTGAGTGCAGAGTATCTACATCAAATATTTGGAATTCTACCTATTTGTCTGTTCTCACCCACTTATATATTTATTTAATAAGTAACTTATATCAGTATGGACTCATGGATATTTATTTTATACTTTGAGTTATAATCCAATACTACATTATTTTTATTGTTGTTCAAATTGTTCCAGTTTTGGCTGTTGGGAGCTCTTTCAGTTGGCTCTTGTGTCCCCTTGACGAACAACCTTCACTGGAGCTTTTTTGAGAACATCACTTTCTGAAACTATAGGATGCTGCAGACTCATCTTGTATATTTCCAGTCCTAGAATCAGCTATTTCTCCAAGAAGTCCTGGTTCCTATTTTTTGGAGAATGGTATGAGAAAGCCAAACCTGGGTGCTAGGTATGCTTGTCGCTACTGGGGTATTATTGCTTCTATGTTCCCTCAGGTGACAGAGCAAGGAAATATATGTCTGCATACTAACCCGAGTCTATATCTATAAATATTTCTATGCACAATATCTATATTAAGCAAAATACCAGTTCATACTAATATCTCCAATTCTAGTCCATTACCATATAGATCATTCAAACCTCCTCCCCTTGCTTATCTGTAAACTCCTTCTCTAACAATGAGAACCTGGCTCCTACCATCTGCCAACCATTTCCTTAATTGTCTATTCCAGTATACATATACAGCAGTATCAGAATTGTTAACCCATACTCCCAGGGGAAACTACCAGCAAGAGTAGAGTCCTTATGCATTGTTTCTTTTGCCTTTAGTCTCACATTCTCCACTCACTGTCAAAGTCACTTAGGCTAGCTCTTTTCCTTATCTCCTTCAATGAGGTTGTTTCATATATTTGTAATCCAGTTAGATTTTGTAACATTCTGCCTTCAATCTAGAGACCCTCCAATCTCCTAAATTTTTATTTTTTCTTCTCATACATTAAGGTTCACTCTTAATACCACAGTAAAGTTCTATGGGTTTTGACAAATGTATGGAGTCAGGTGTTCACAATTACAATAATAATACAGAATAGTTACACTGCCCTAAAATAGTCCCTGTGCTTCACCTATTACCTACTCATCTTCCAACCCTCTGGTAGCCACAAATCCTTTATATTGCTAAAGTTTTGCCTTTTCCAGAATATCATAAAATTCAAATCATCTACTATACAAGCTATTCAGACTGAGATTTTTTACTGAACAAAATGCATTTAAGATTCATCTAGGTCTTTTCGTGGTTTGATAGCTTATTTCTATTGTATGGATATAACCAGTTTGCTTATCAATTCACCTACTGAAGGACATCTTGGTTGCTTTCCCTTTTTGGCAATAATGAATAATGCTGCTCTCAGCTTATAAGAAAGCTGTCGTTTTGTGTGGACATAAGTTTTCAAATTAGTTGGGTAAATACCTAAAAGCATGATTGATAGATATTATGGTAAGACAATGTTCAACTTTGTAAAAACCTGCAAACTGTCTTCCTAAGTGACTGCACTATTGGGCATTCTTTTTTTTTTTTTTTTTTGGTGAGGAAGATTGGCTCTGAGCTAACATTTGTTGCCATTCCTCCTCTTTTTGCTGAAGAAGATTAGCCCTGAGCTAGTATCTGTGCCCATCGTCCTCTATTTTGTACGTGGGACACCGCCACACAGGGCTTGATGAGCAGTGCGTAGGTCCGCAGCTGGGATTCCTAACCTGCGAACCCTGGGCGGCCAAAGCAAGTGTGTGAGCTTAGCCACTAGGCCACAGGGCCGGACCCCTGTTGGGCATTCTTAATAGCAGTAAATGAGAGCTCAGCTGTTTGTATGCTTACCAGATATTAGTACTGACAGTTTTTTGGATTTCCATCATTCTAAGGTATGTACTGGTATCTCATTGCTGTTTTAATTTGCAATACCCTAATTACAAATAAGGTTGAGCATTTTTTTCATATGCTTATATATTCCATCTATATTTCATCTTTGATTAAATGTCTTCAAAATTTTGCTCATTTTTTAAATTGGGTTGCTTGTGTTTCTATTGTTAAGTGAGTTTTAAGAGTTCTTTGTATATTTTAGATACCAGTCCTTTATCACACATTTGTTTTACACATATTTTCTCCCAGTCTTTATATTGTCTCTTCATTCTTTTAACAATGTTTTTCACAAAGCAGAAATTTTAATCTTAATACAGTCTAAATTGTCAAAATTTTCTTTCAAGAACCATGATTTTGGTGTTGTATGTAAAAACCCATCATTAAAAACAAGGTTACCTAGGTTTATTTTCTCCTGTGCTCTCTTCTAAAAGTTTTACAGTTTTGTGTCTTGTATTTTGGTTCATGATTCATTTTGAGCTGATTTTTGAAAAAGGTGTAAAGTCTGTGTCTAGGTTCATTTTTTTGCATATTGTTATAGACTGAATATTTGTGTCCCCTCAAAATTCATATGTTGAAGCCCTAACCCCCAAGGTTATGGTATTTGGAGATGGGCTTTTGGGAGTTTATTAGGGTTAGATGAGGTCACAAGGGTGGGGCCCTGGGCTGATGGGATTGGTGCTCTTATAAGAAGAGACACCAGAGAGCTTGTGCTCTCTTTCTCTCTCAACCTACCTAGCTGGCATCTTGATTTTGGACTTCCCAGCCTCCAGAACTCAGAGATAAATTTCTGTTATTTAAGCTATTCCGGGTATGATATTTTGTTATGGCAACCCAAGCACACTAAGACACATATGAAAATCCAATATTTCAAGCACCATTTGATGAAAAGGCTACCCTTTCTCCACTGAATTGTCTTTGCTCCACTGTCAAGATAATTTGACTGTATTTGTGTGGGTCTATTTCTGGGCTCTCTATGATGTTTCATTGATCCATGGTCTATTCTTTTGCCAATGCCATGCTGCTCTGATTACAGTCACTTTGAATTGTCTTGAAATCAGGTATTGTGAGTCCTCCAACTTTTTTCTTCTTCTTCAGTATTCTGTTGGCTATTCTAGGTGTTTCTACATAAATTTTACAATCAGTTAGTTAGTATCTACAAAATAGGTTTTTGAGATGTTAAGTGGGATTACGTTGATCTATAGATCAAGTTGGGAAGGAAATGATGTCTTAACAATATGCAGTCTTCCAATCCATGAGCACTGACTATCTCTTCATATTTATATCTTCTTTAATTTATTTTACCAGAGTTTAGCAGTTATTTGCACATAAATCCTGTACATATTTTGTTAGATTAATATCTAAATATTTCTCTTTTTTTCATGCTAATAGTTTTTTTCCTAATTAAAAATTCCAATTTTTCATGCTGGTATACTGAAAAAATATTAACCTTGTATCATATGACCTTGCCATATTTACTTGTTAGTTCCAACAATTTCTGTTC